>NW_027266720.1:0-64814 GCF_046630445.1 Rutidosis leptorrhynchoides
CACCATTATCGAGTATATTAAAATGATTCCTAGAGTTTTTCCTAGTTTTTTTGGGATATCGTTCTCCCATTAGGACGGTTCTTTATAGTTTAGAGTTAAAAGTTTTATCCGACTCAAGATAAATGAGCAAGGGTCGAGGTCGTTGTCCTCACCAAATGACGCGGCATGTCGGCGCCCGAATATGGTGTTAAATGAGCAAGGGTTCCCACATTCAACGGGATGGATGTGGGTAAAGAAGTTAATTCTAGTACATACTATAGATAGTGGGGCATATGATAGACGTATAGGTAGAACTAGAGAGGATAGGAGAGCGGTCCTAAAGAAACAAAGAGAGGTTGTAAATAGGAAATTGAGAGTAGGAAGTTGGAATATAGGTACGCTTACATGGAAGTCGCTAGAGATAGCGGAGGCGATGGAGGGATGAAGAGTGCACATCTTGTGCCTTCAAGAGACGAAGTGGACCGGTCAAAAGAGCAGGATGTTGGGTAAAGCAGGACACCAATTATGATATGCCAGAAAAGATAAGAATAGAAATAGAGTAGGAATAGTTGTCGACAAATCTATCGTGGACGTTGTTGTCGAGGTCCAGAGATATGCTGAACGAGTGATCCGAATCAAGGTCATAATGGGAAAAGACGTGTTGCACGTCATCAGTGCTTATGCTCCGCAAGTAGGTCTGGATGATAATATGAAGCAAAAGTTTTGGGATAGGATGAATGATATAAACGACATTCACATTTAGCTTCAATCTAGATTCAACTACTTTAACGTATTATTTATTGAGAAAACCTAACTTTTGGTCCCTCACGTTTCACCCATAACACTTTTCTAATCCTTCACGTTTCTTCCTTTGCCTAATAAACCTTAACGTTTCCATATACCCGCAAAAATGGTCCCTATGTCGTCAACTTCTCCCATGTGGCACATACGTGGCACCGCGTGGCGCCAACTCATGTCTATTCAGCTAACGGAGCTATGGAATTTCGACACGTGGTAGCTGACACATAAAAAATTTGACACGTCAACCCCATTGAATCGATTCAGTCCGGTTCAAGTTCGAACAGGTTTTGTCTGGTTCAAGTTCGAATCAGTTCAAGTTCGTGCCGGTTCGATCCGGTTTAGCCCAATCAGATTTTCTTAAAAAAATTTAAAAATCTTGGAATTCTGTTTCATTTTTTTTATAAATTGTAAATATTTAATAACTTTATCTTTTAAATTTTCATTATTAAATTAATTGATCATAATTTATAAATAATTCAGTTGAGTTCAATTTTTTTAAATGTTTTTTATAAATTATAAACATTTTTAAATTTATCTTTTAAATTTTCATTATTATAAATTAATTAATCATAATTTATAAATAATTGTTTAAATTTTTTCTATAAATTAATTAAAATTTTAAAAACTATTAAAAATTAATGAACATTTTTTAAAATTATTAATATAAAGAGAGAAATTTTCAAAATACTCATTTATATTATTTTAATTTTAACTACTTAAAAAATATTCTTTATTAATATTTAAACGTTTTGGTCCATGTACGTTTTTATTTCAAACTTAGACTAATTTGCCATATAAAAAATGAAAATACACGTTTTTACGTATCAATTCACGTCTTTGACAAGTTTGCTTGTGAAATGTAAAAAGGGAGCTCAAGGCCGGATGAGCATTAAAGGGTAAAATAGTAAATGTATATTTCATTTCGAACAAAAACGCGTGGATGGAATATAATTTCTTTCATTTAAGAGAGTAATTTTAAAATAATCATTTTTATTTTTTAATTACTTTAAAATTAACTTTTATTAAAATTTAAATTATTAATATAAAGATTGTAATTTTAATTATTTTTTAATTACTTTAGAATTATTTTTTGTTAAAATTTAAGTTATTAATATAAAGATTGTAATTTTAGTTATTTTAGATAGTTTTAATTAATTTTAATTTAAAACTGTAAAATTAATTTCAATTTAAAATTGTAAAATTCATGTCAATTTTTTTAAAATTAATTTTATTTAATAATATTTAAAATAACATGAATTATTTTTAAAAATAATATTATTTAATAAATATTTATAAATAATTATATAAAAAATTTAATCGGACCGGACCGGTTAGGCCTGGAACCGGTTCGATTTTGTGATATGGATTAAGTTTGCTTGACGTATCAAAATTATAATATGTCAGCTGCCACGTGTCGAAATTCTATGATTCCGTTAGCTCACTAGGCAAGAGTTGGCGCTACGCGGTGCCATATGAGAGAAGTTGAAGACAGAAGATCATTTTATTGGATATATGAAAACGTGAAGATTTATTATGCTAACGAAAAAACGTGAAATACTAAAAAAATATTATGGATAAAACATAAGGATCAAAAGTTGGATTTTCTCATTATTTATTCAGCTACTTTTATTTCTACTGGTCTTCTTTATTTTATTTTCTTCTTTTATTTTTTTAGCCAACTTACTTTGATCATTACCTAAAACTGCATATCACATGGAACTTTCTTTATTTTCAACATATCAAATCAATTTTCATGGTGAGATGGCATCGCTGACCTTTGTGATATCCTGAGTGAATTTCATGGTGAGATGGCATCGCTGACCTTTTCAAAGAAAAAGGAGTAAGATTGACGTTTTATGAACAACAGGGACTAAATGTATCATTTACTCAACTACTTACTTTCTACTGTACGTTGACTGCTGGTCTTCTTTCTTTTTTCTTTTTGTAGTTTTTAGTCAACTACGCGTTTGAATTATCTTCAGTTATCTATGTTAATGTTGGTATAGAAAATAATTTCGATAAATAGTTAATGAAAAATTCGAAACCTTTAGAATAAAAATAGATGAATTATTGGCCAAACCTTTTGACTATTCCACTGGGGAAGTTGTTTGGCAAGACATATTTGATAAGGATATTTCAGAAGTGATAAGGAAACTCACATTGTGATTTCTCTGCTTTCCCTGTTATCTTAATCTCTTTATATGCATTGGAAAAAGCAACCGAAACGTTAAAGCTCATCTTCTTTCATCATCCTTGGAGCAGATGTTAGATTTCAACAATAATCATCAACATAAGCTACTTTCCTCAACGACAGTGCCGGCTCCTCCACACGCCATCACTTATCATACCAGATCAGCCAACGATGGCGAGTGGCTGTCGCTCTCGCTGTCCTCAACGAAAGCGCCGGCTCCTCCACCCGCCATCACACATCATACCAGATCAGCCAACGATGGCGACCGGCTGTCGCTCTCCCTGTCCTCAACGACAGTGCCAGCTCCTCCGCACCCCATCACTCATCATACCAGATCAGCCAACGATGGCGACTGGCTGTCGCTCTCGCTGTCCTCAACGAAAGCGCCGGCTCCTCCACACGCCATCACACATCATACCAGATCAGCCAACGATGGCGACTGGCTGTCGCTCTCCCTGTCCTCAACGACAGTGCCAGCTCCTCCGCACGCCATCACTCATCATACCAGATCATCCAATAATCCCTTGTCAAGCACGTTCGCTTCTTCATCTAGATGTTTGAACAAGCTGGCTGAGATAATGGAGCGTCACAAGAAAGCAGGGCTTACTGTTTACCCTGTCTTTTACGATGTTCTTCCATCTGACGTGCGAAACCGAAAGCGGAAATTCGAAGAAGCCTTTGCTTCCAAAGTGGAAATAATTGGAAAGTGGGAAGCTGCCTTGACCAAAGTGGCCAATCTCTCAGGATGGTCTATTAATGGGACGAGGTAAAATTTAATACCTTTTGATGAAGAGATTACTTTTGACAATTGACTAGTAAAACAAATTTTTGGTTTTTGAAAATATATATATGCGTTATTTTTGCCTATTATGTCATGTCTTGTTTGTTTGTTTGTTATACTAATTCTAATATCTCTCTTTTGTCTTTTAAGGCCTGAAACTGATGTTATCAATGATATTATTCAAGAGATACAAAAGAAATTAAGACTAAGAGACGCATGTTCAACACGTTTTGATGGCCTGGTCGGGATTCATGAACTTTGGAAGAAATTTCAGGAGAAATTATGCTTAGATTCAAATGATGTTCGCTTCATTGGGATATGCGGAATGGGTGGAATCGGCAAGACAACTTTAGCCAGATTTGCTTATGAGGATATGGCATTGGCATGCCAGTTTGAAGGCAATAGCTTCCTTGCCAATGTCCGTGAAAAAGCAGAGAAAGGAGAACTAGTTTCTATACAAAAGCAGCTTCTTTCAGAGTTGCTCATGGGAGAATCAATTTGTATATACGATAAACATGATGGAGCCAACAAAATCAGAGGCAGATTACGTAGTCGGAAAGTTCTTGTTATTATTGACGACGTGGATAACGGCATGGAACAATTGAAGTCCTTGGCTGGAGACTATAATTGGTTTGGTCCGGGAAGCAGAATCATCATTACAAGTAGAGATGAGCATTTATTGATGACGTGTGGAGTTCAAATGGATAATATATTCAAGCCCCAGCTGTTGAATTTCGATGAAGCACTAAAGCTTTTCTGTCTGAAAGCCTTCAAAAATGAACAGCCCAATAGAGATTTTGAGCATCTTTGCAAATCTGTTGTGGAATATGCTGATGGCCTTCCTTTGGCTCTTGAAGTTTTTGGATCCTTTTTGTGCAATAGAGATGCAGATGAATGGAAAGGTGCAATAAAACGATTTGAAAGTGATTCTCCAGATAAGATTTTTAATGTTCTTAAAATAAGCTTTGATGGGCTCCAAGAAACCGATAAAAGAATTTTTCTAGATATTGCATGCTTCTTCAATGGCGAGTATGAAACATCCGTGAAAGAATACATGGAAAGTTTTAACTTTGAACCAGAAATTGTAATTCAGGTTTGGAATTTAGGTTTAAATTCCTTTCGAATGGCGACTTTACGGGTGTTGCTGCAAACTGCTATGCCACTTCACCTGTGATCACGGTATCTGCGGACACAGGTCTGGAGCAGTTTTCGTTTGGTTGGCAGTTTTCGTCAAACCTCATTAATTCATCAGATATGATCCGGTCCTCATACAGTCCGTTTGGGAAACTAGTTATTTGATTTAACTTGGCAGAATTAGTTCCGTTTTGGTTGAAGATTTGATTTAAATGGAGTATTACTTATTTCCTATACGGAATAGGAAGCAAGCTACTAAAAGAGAAGTCAACCTATTTGCCAAGTTGTATTGATTCCGTTTTGGTGGAATCTATGAAAGGTGAATTACTGAAGTTATTACTGAAGATCTATTCCTGTTTTGATTCGAGCTGAAGACTATATAAAGGAGTCGAAGAGAAGAATCAAAGCATCACTTTTTATTGAAGATTTCAGAGAAAAGCTCTTGTTCACCTTTCTTCTTTGTACTTAAAAGCTTAGCACTTATAAACTTTGAGAGTTGTCATTACAGTGCATTGTTGTAGCACTTGCAATCTGAAAGAGGGTTGTAAGAAGTCCTTGCCCGTTTGGTAAGGCACATCGTGTAAGTCCTAGACTAGGTGAGTGTAGGCAGTGGAGGTAGAAACAAAGAGTACACTTAGTAAAATAGGAAGTAGGTTATAGACGAGAGAGTTGTAACCCGTGTACTGTCCTGTTGTTACATTGATAGTGGAATCCTGTTTTACCTCTGGGCTAGGCCCCGCAGATGTAGGGAAACCGAACTGCGTAAACATATCGCGTGTGCCTTTACTTTTCTGCACTGTATTTATTTTCACTGCACTTACAGGCTCCTGCGAGCACACGTGTTATTTAGACCTGTGATTACAGTCAGTATCACTTTCAAGTGGTATCAGAGCAGGGACGAGAAATCATCTCGGAAAAAGATCTTGGAGATACTGACGATGGATGACAAAATAGAAGAAGGTGGCTCAACCACACGGCCTCCGTTGTTAACCGATGTCAACTACGACTACTGGAAAGTTAGGATGAAGTGGTACCTAAAGAGTCAAGACGAGGCAATCTGGCGTGCCACGCAGGTACGATGGACTCCACCCACTGCTACCTCAGATGGTGTCACAGCAGTAAAACGTGAAGATCAGTGGACTACTGCTGAAACTGCTCTCTGCACTGCCAACAGCAAGGCCATTAGCATCATTCAATGTGCACTTCGTCCCAGCGTGTATAAGATTATCCAGAATCTTGAAACGGCCAAAGAAGCGTGGGATGCTCTCCAGCTCACATACGAAGGATCCCGATCCGTG
Organism: Rutidosis leptorrhynchoides; assembly: GCF_046630445.1. NCBI lineage: Eukaryota > Viridiplantae > Streptophyta > Magnoliopsida > Asterales > Asteraceae > Rutidosis > Rutidosis leptorrhynchoides. Next base: position 6,185 of record NW_027266720.1, read on the forward strand.
AGGCAATCCAAACTGCACATTATATCGAACAGGTTTGAATCTCTCTCTATGAAAGATGATGAATCCATCTCTGAGTTTGAAAAAAGTATTCGATATATTGCTAATGAATCCTCTGCTCTTGGCGAGGTAATTCCTGAGTCGAAGCTGGTTCGGAAAGTAATGATCTCGCTACCCGAAAGGTTTAATTCAAAGATAGATGCAATCAGCGAGTCATCTGAATTCGAAAATCTGGGATTTGATGATCTGATGGGTAAACTTAGAACCCATGAAATGATGCTGGACATGCGAAACAGGGACAAGCCGAAAGCAAAATCTGTGGCTTTCAAGACAGGTGTGGACACAGTTCCTGCACTCACAGAGGAAGAACAGTCGCTGCATAAACAGGTGGCTCTCCTGACTAAGAACATGGGGAGACTGTACAAGAAGTTCAACAAGTCTAAAATCAGAGACTACTCCTCTCAAAGCCAACAGAAAAATGATCGGAAGTCTCAGACCAAGACAGAATCAGCAGGCAGAGGTTTGAGGTTTACACAGGGTGAATCTAGTGAAGCAAAGTCTAGACTCAAGAAGGAAAAGATTCAATGTCATGAGTGTCAGGGCTACGGTCACATTGCTGCCAAATGTGCCAACACATTGGAGAAACAGAAAAAGTCCTTCTTCTCTACCTGGAGCGACGAAGATCAGTCTGAAGATTCATCTGAGACAAGTGACAGTGATGAAGAGATCCCTGAGTTTAAAGCTTTTACAGCTCATATTGCTGTGAACACACGTTCTGATGTTGTGACCACAGAAGCTGTCAGCGCAGGTGTTCCTGAAACAGAAGATGACTCAGAAGAAGACAGCAACTCAGAAGAAGACATCCATGAAGCGTTCAAAAAACTTCTAGATCAGATGAGTGAATCTCTCCGAATTAACCATATTCTTTCTGACGAGGTAGATCAATTAAAAGAAGAACGGCAAGCTGTTGATAAGTTAAACAAGCAGTATGTAGAAGAAATTAAACAGCTGAAATCCGACCTGGCAGATTCAGAAAAGAAGGTTGAAGAAGCTAACAATGTCATTAAAAGGTTCAACCAGGGAAAAGGAAAGCTCGACGAAATTCTGACCAACTCCGCTCCAAAGAACAATGTTTTCGGAATTGGGCATCAGTCGTCAAGGAAAGGAGAAAGTTCTGGGTATAAAAACAGTGCCTCAAAACGTCGTATGATATGGCACTACTGTGATAAACCAGGACACATTCGACCATGGTGTTACAAGCGACAGAATGACATTCGCAGATTAATCGCTTCTCTCCCTAACAAAGCTGCGAAGAGAAAGGTCGACATTCAGAATCGTTCTCAATCTAGAATCTGGGTTCCAAAAGGCGAATTGAAAAATCTCATGTGCAGATTCTCCTCCAAAGATAAGGGTGACTGGTATTTTGACAGTGGTTGTTCCCAGCACATGACAGGAGAAGAAAAACTGTTAAAAAATATTGTCTATAAAAACAGGGGAAGAGTCACTTATGGTGATGGAAGATCAAATTCCATAATTGGAGAAGGATGTTTGCCAGTGTCTTCGAAGTCCAAAATAAAGGATGTACTGCTTGTGGAAGGACTAAAACACAATCTGATCTGCATTGCACAAATCTGTGATGAAGACTGTGAAGTCAGTTTCAGAAAGCATGGCTGCAGGGTAATTAACGATGAAGGTGAAGTTGTCATGACAGGTTCACGGCAGGCTGACAACACCTACACTCTAAATGAAGATGTTAAATGCTTAAAAACAGGTGTAGATAATCTTCAACTATGGCACAAAAGACTTGGGCATGTAAGCTACAGAAAACTAGCCGATCTATCCAAATCAGGATCTGTGAAAGGACTACCTGTGCTCGCACATAATTCCGACATCACTTGTGGAGACTGCCAATTAGGAAAGCAGACCAGGCAAAAGCACCCTAAAGTTCCACATATTACTACTGAAAGGCCTCTGCAGTTACTCCACGTCGATCTCATGGGGCCCATGCAAACTCCAAGTCTTGGAGGTAAGCTATATGTGTTTGTTTGTGTTGATGATTTTTCAAGATATACTTGGGTAGACTTCCTCAAAGAAAAATCCGAGGCTCCAACCGCCATTATCAATTTATGCACCAAGCTGAACAATGATAAACAAAACACAACGGGCACCATCTCTCGGATCAGAAGTGATCATGGACGGGAATTTGAGAATGCTGTTGTCACAGCCTTCTGCGATCACAGTGGAATTACTCATGAATTTTCAGCACCCATTACACCTCAACAAAACGGTGTGGTGGAAAGGAAAAATCGGTCTCTCACAGAGATGGCTCGGACCATGTTACATGCCAGAAAACTCAGTTATAAGCTATGGGGGGAAGCTATGTCTACAGCCTGCTATATCATCAACAGAGTGCACCTGCGACCACACACTGATAAAACACCCTATGAAATCTGGAAGCAAAAGAAGCCCTCAGTCAAATACTTCCATGAATTCGGGAGCCCATGCTATGTACTGAAAGACAGAGAACCACGAAGAAAGCTTGACGCCAAGAGTGAAAGGGGAGTATTTGTTGGTTACTCAGTAAATAGTGTTGCTTATCGTATTTACTTTGAAAGAACTAATGCTATTACTGAATCAATCAATATTGTGTTTGATGACCAGCAGGAAAATACTGAAATTACAGAAGAACGTGAACCTGGGACAAATCAACCTCAGACCAACGAGAACACACCTAGTGTGGGAGCGGTGGAAACTGAGGGTGCAAACAGTGCTGAAAACGCACCTAGTGTGGAGGCAGCACCTGTGAGCACAGAACCCGGGGACACGCAAGATAATCCAACTGCTGTCACAAACTCAAATGCTTACCCTTCAGTCCGTATTCAGAAGAATCACTCAGCTGATAACATCATCGGGAACATCTCATAACGCACTACTCGGGGTGTACCAAGGAAAAATTATAGAGACATGATAAACCATGTGGCATACACGTCGAAGATTGAACCAAAAAAGGTAGATGAAGCACTTAAAGATGAACATTGGATTCTGGCTATGCAGGAAGAACTTCACCAGTTTGAACGAAACAAGGTATGGGAATTAGTGCCTAGGCCGAAAGATTGCAACATAATCGGCACAAAATGGATCTTCAAGAACAAGACAGATGAACAGGGCAACATCACTCGCAACAAAGCTAGACTTGTGGCTCAAGGCTACACTCAGGTAGAAGGTATTGATTTCGATGAAACCTTTGCCCCTGTTGCTCGTTTAGAATCGATTAGACTGTTAATAGCTGTGGCCGCATATGGTGATATCACACTATATCAGATGGACGTTAAGAGTGCATTTCTTAACGGATACTTGAATGAAGAAGTCTATGTCGAACAGCCAAAGGGCTTTACTGATCCAATTTACCCAGACCATGTCTACAAACTGACCAAGGCTCTATACGGACTCAAACAAGCTCCACGAGCATGGTATGAACGATTGTCTGTATACCTGTGCCAGCAGGGTATCGACGAGGTGGAGTAGACAAGACACTGTTCATCAAATCAACTGACAATGCATTGACAGTTGCACAGATCTATGTCAACGATATCATTTTTGGTTCAACCTGTGAGAAGGAAAGAAAACAATTTGTGCACAGTATGGCAAGCGAATTTGAGATGAGCATGGTAGGTGAACTAAATTACTTTCTGGGCTTTCAAATCAAGCAAGGTAAAGAGGGTACATCGATCACACAAGAAAAATATGCAAAGAATCTTGTAAAGAAATTCGGGCTGGAATCATCTAAACCTATGAGAACTCCAATGAGCACTATTGAACATTTATCGAAAGATATTGATGGGGAGGATGCTGATCCTACACTCTACCGTAGCATGATTGGCAGCCTGTTATACTTGTGTGCTAGTCGACCTGACTTGTCTTACAGCGTAGGGGTGTGTGCACGGTACCAAGCCAATCCTAAACAATCACATGTGAAAGCAGTAAAGAGGATTGTGCGATATGTCTCAGGAACCACAGGTTTGGGACTCTGGTACACGAAGGAAACAAATGGTGTGTTAGCAGGATACTGCGATGCCGATATGGCAGGATGCATAGACGACCGGAGAAGCACATCTGGAGGATGTTTTTACTTAGGAAGTAATCTAGTTTCCTGGTTCAGCAAGAAACAGAACTCTGTGTCTTTATCCACGGCTGAAGCAGAATATATCTCAGCCGGCAGCTGCTGTACACAATTGCTCTGGATGAAATAAATGATGGAAGAATACGGCTTAGAGCAAGGTGTGTTAACAATCTACTGCGACAACACCAGTGCCATCAGCATATCAAAGAATCCTGTGCAACATTCCAAGACGAAACACATTCAGGTACGACATCACTTCATAAGAGAGCTAGTCGAAGAAAAGAAATTAAGCCTGGAATATATTTCAACGGAAAAACAGTTGGCCGACATATTCACGAAGAGTCTCGATGCGAATCGGTTTGAGTTCTTAAGAGGAGCCCTCGGGCTTTGCACCACTACGTGATATGTGAGTTATGAGCTTCACTCCCTGTAAATACCATTTTCTTTATCTGTTAATTATTAAAAACAAAAGAAAAAATTGGAAAATTGAAAAAAAAAAAAATATATATATAGATACTGTGCGAAGACACCTGTGGTAACAGGTTATCTCAGAAAGATTGGAACTTCAAAGTACTTCTTCTTATTCTATGAAGACAGTTGGGCCGAAAGCTGAAATCTCAGCCCATTTATGCAACAAGAGCGACAGCAACATAACAAGCAGCAACTGGGCTTTGTATTGTTATTGGCCCATTCGGTGTATTGGTTGGTTTTTGGGTTTATTGGGCCGGACGGAAAGTTGCAGCCCAATTGGAGCGCGTCTCTTGCGCGTGAGGAAGATCTTCCCTCGTAATTATGTTTTGCACAAAACGGGAAGTTGCAGAGGTGACTTATACTCAGAAAAAATCAGTTTCCCTTTTTGCTTCCTTCCGAAAATTTCAAAAATTCTCCCAAATCACTCCAAAATCTCTCAACCCTAAAAAATCTCCAAACTTCGACAATGGCCAAAACAAGAGGAGGAAATCAGACTATCGGACGGCGTTCTGCCCGTCTCCGTCCTCGAATGAAGAAAGTTCAGTCGTCCTCATCACAACCGATTGAAATCTCTTCCCCAGAACCATCACCACCGCCGCCTGCTCAGCCGCGCCAACACCTGCCAGACTGGACAGAGGCTGAGATGACAGCCTACTACTCCGACGGAGGAGCGGCCACTGTGGTCACCAACCCAGAAACAGCCATGATCGTCCACCCGCTGTTTCCTGTAAGTCAATCTCTCTCTCCCTCTGCTAGGAGAAGTTTAGTACTTGAGATCACTGAGATTGAGGGTTCTGAGAAGTCTGAAAGTCAAGGGTCGCCGGAAATTTCTGTTCCGATGACTGATGTTGTAGAGGAGGTTAGTTTGTCTGCTGCTGTGACTGATTCTGCTCCCACAGAGAATGTTGAGGCTGAAAAGATGCCTGAAATTTTTGTTGCTGAGGAAAATGTTGTTGTGCCCACAACTCCCGCTACCGCAGGGGATGAGTGTGAAATAGGGGTCCCTGCTGTTGACCCTGTTGATGAGGATTGGGACCCTGAAGAGGTCGAACCTGCTGTCGCAGAGGCAGATTTTGAGGGGGAGCATCTGGATGATGCTACTGCTGCTGCTGCTAATGACGAGACTCCTGTCTCGATTGAAGTCCCTGTGGCCACCGAGCCAGAACCTGCTGTTGAAACTTCTGTTCGCCCAAGGAAATCTGGGAAAAGAAAGCGAACGGTCACTCGCCCAAGCGAGTATGATGAAGACCAGGCCACAGGACAAGGAAAGAAGAAAAAGAAGAAGATCAAGAGAACAAAGCTCAACCCTGGGTCAAGTTCTGCTGCTGAGACCGAGGCTGTTAGTGCCTTCGTAAGTGCTGCTGCAAGAGATCACTGGCCGTATGTGTGCAGGAAGAATCTCATTGCCGAGCGTTGCCTAAGCTCTGAAGAGGCCAAGACCTTCGGGATCAAGAGAGTGCTCAAGGAAGAAATGCTATGGGCCAGCGTCTCTCGGCCTGCCCCATACTCCGAGCAGGTCGTCAGGGAGTTTTACTGCAACCTGCCCAGAGTCGTCGATCAGCCTACCTCGCCGCACTACCAGCGTGTTTATCTTCGAGGTACCTATTACTCTGTCTCTCCTTCCTTGCTTGCTGATGCACTTCATTGCTGGAATCCAGACGAGGCATGCACAGAGGACTATGACCACATAGTCACTGAGCTCACAGGCGGTACAAAATGCACCTGGCATGCTAGCCACTCAGTTCTTACACCTGGACTCCTGACCGATTTCTATGCTGCACTTTTCAAAATCGCTGTTTACAATTGGCAACCTTGCAAGCACACTGCCACAGTCAGCCAGAAACTGGGCCAAATGCTGTACAAGATCGGGACGAAAGCTGCTTTTGACCTCGGCGCCATTGCCTATGACCGCATCATCTATTTCGCCGGTCAGACTGAGAAGTTTGGGAACTATGTCTTCCCAGCAGCTATCTTTCGCATGCTGCAGAAACAGGGTCTTGTGGTTGCACCTGGAGAAAAGCTTACTCGACCAGCCAGCGCCAACTTAGCAGCCAGGCCTACCAGATCCAGCTCAGTCACCGTCGCTGCCGCAGCTCCTGTGAATGATCTTACACCGCTTTCACCTCGCGCACGGGCTGTTGTTCAGGCCCAAGTCCAGTTCCTGCGTAAGGAGGAATATCAGCTGAAGAAGCAGCGAAAGGCTTTAGAGGCCCAGTTGGCCCTATGATTCGACTCAGGGGGAGTCTTTTATGCTGGTTTATGGCCCTTGCACAGGCCCATTTGAACTCTTTTTATTCAGGCCGTACTTTGAATATTATTTGGTCTGTAATTAACATTGCCCGACTTTATCTTTTCATGATGATTTCTCTTCCATGTCTTCTCTTTGGCGATTTATTGACAAAAAAGGGGGAGTAATAATAATTTCAATCCGTGCGGGCGATATGCAAAAAGACGTGCAAGTCAACTCTGTGATCCTTGGGTGTCACTACACTGTTTTTGCCGAGTCCACAGGACGTGTGACCACAGGTTGAATCTTTTTGCAACTTACTAGTTTCCATGGACGTATCATGTTATCTCCCAGTATTCCGCTATGCATGATTATTCTCAGGGGGAGTTCAGACGTAATTCGTTACATCTTGTTGAATGGAGGATCTTGGAGGTTTTTGCCAAAAATGCCAAAGGGGGAGATTGTTGCTGCAAACTGCTATGCCACTTCACCTGTGATCACGGTATCTGCGGACACAGGTCTGGAGCAGTTTTCGTTTGGTTGGCAGTTTTCGTCAAACCTCATTAATTCATCAGATATGATCCGGTCCTCATACAGTCCGTTTGGGAAACTAGTTATTTGATTTAACTTGGCAGAATTAGTTCCGTTTTGGTTGAAGATTTGATTTAAATGGAGTATTACTTATTTCCTATACGGAATAGGAAGCAAGCTACTAAAAGAGAAGTCAACCTATTTGCCAAGTTGTATTGATTCCGTTTTGGTGGAATCTATGAAAGGTGAATTACTGAAGTTATTACTGAAGATCTATTCCTGTTTTGATTCGAGCTGAAGACTATATAAAGGAGTCGAAGAGAAGAATCAAAGCATCACTTTTTATTGAAGATTTCAGAGAAAAGCTCTTGTTCACCTTTCTTCTTTGTACTTAAAAGCTTAGCACTTATAAACTTTGAGAGTTGTCATTACAGTGCATTGTTGTAGCACTTGCAATCTGAAAGAGGGTTGTAAGAAGTCCTTGCCCGTTTGGTAAGGCACATCGTGTAAGTCCTAGACTAGGTGAGTGTAGGCAGTGGAGGTAGAAACAAAGAGTACACTTAGTAAAATAGGAAGTAGGTTATAGACGAGAGAGTTGTAACCCGTGTACTGTCCTGTTGTTACATTGATAGTGGAATCCTGTTTTACCTCTGGGCTAGGCCCCGCAGATGTAGGGAAACCGAACTGCGTAAACATATCGCGTGTGCCTTTACTTTTCTGCACTGTATTTATTTTCACTGCACTTACAGGCTCCTGCGAGCACACGTGTTATTTAGACCTGTGATTACAGTCATTATCACTTTCAACGTAATATTGATGTCGATCCGACCTTCTATCACCATTTACAAGCTTTCGCCGTTCATGGCCATTGTAATGGGATATTTTGTCTGTACAATTCCACACGGGATAGAGGAGTCTTGTTGAATGTGGCAAATAGAGAAATCAGAGATCTTCCCAAATTTCCTCCTCGCCGTTGGTATAAAGAACGACGGAGAGTTTGGTATGGCCTACGATTTGGATGGGATGAAAGAACAGATGATTGTAAGGTTGTCGTATTTTCAAATAAATATTATCCCGGTAATGAAAGGTGGGAGCTCGGTGTCGTTGATGTCGATGACAGAGCTGATATATACTCAATGGTGAATGATTCATGGAGGCGTTTGGAATTCAACAACGTGCCAATATTTTCGTATGTGTATTACCCTCATGACTTAAAATGTTTGGATGTAGTATTCTACTGGTTTCAATACCGGCATGCAAATGGCAGGTTCCTATCATTTCGTACTAGCGATGAAGTGTTTGAGGAGATTATGCTTCCGGATTCCTTGTCAGGGCTGGATTCTATGAATACAACGGTAGACAAATACAACGATCTCTTAGTATATCCATGGTGGTGATAGGACGAGTACCATGGATGGTGACAACACGTGTTTTGAGATTTGGGTATTATGTCAAACTTGTTGGAATAAGGTTCTCAAAATCGGGCCGTTTACTGGTCTCTTGAGGCCGCTCGGATTTTGGGTGGACGGTCAAGTCCTTTTAGAATCTAAATTTCTCTATGAACACAGGGATCGACTTCTTATTTATGATCCTCAAAGCCAACAACTCTATGATTCAGGATTTTATGAAAATCTTCTCAGACTCATGCCATACAAAGAGAGTTTAGTTTCTGTGAAGAGAAGACTGATGAAGGATGATCTCTCTGATGTGATTAATATCGCTGATTTGTTTATTTGATCGAGTATTAAATTATTTCAGTACTATGTCTTTGAATTAATATATCTTGTTAATTTGTTTAATTTTAGTTTCATCTTTCCTTATTAGGAATTTGGTCTCTTTTCTAGCCAAAGTAACCAAGTCAGACATGTTTGAGCATGCTTAGAGATTTGATGCTTCATCAGGAATTTCGATGAATTATAATATTGAAGCAGAATATCTGTCAGCGCCAAGTCGCAGACATTCAAATTTCATTTTTCACTGCATCGATTCAAATAATCTGATTGCTTCACAATCCAAAAGTGTACCAGGCATTACCAGGGTTAAAGACAGAGATATGTGTTCAAGTAACATTCACTAACGAAATTGATCGACAATACAAGACAAACAACACAGTTAAAGCAGGACTAGGTCAATATCAGCCATTTACAGGAGAGGCAGCAAGATTCCGGCGTATAGACCTGTATGACATCTTAACATACGATGAGTTCCACTCACCTATCGGATATGCTAGACTTTTGACCTCACATCTTCCGGACCTTTATCGAAATAGCAGCAAAGGAACTCGATGAGATTGACATCTTACCTCATCGGAAACATAATTAGCTTGACAGTTTTTTTCATTTTTATCTTGCAGATGATACATGAATGTTTTCGGATTGCAGAATTTATTATCGAATCGAATTTTGACATGTATCTATTTATTTTGATAAGTCAAAACTCGAATCGACAAAAAAATTGTAATCGGAACATCTCAAGGTTGTTATTGTAATTGTATATAAATATAAGATGTCATTCTTTTATACAATCAATGTACATAGTTTATTATTGGACGTCTAAAGGGTAGACCCTTTTACTAGTTAAACTAATTTTCATTCCTCCAGGTCAGGTTGTTGCCGTGCCATGAAGAAGCTTCATTCACAACAAGATGAAACAGATCCAGCATTTGAGAGTGAGATTCAAGCGCTTACAAAGATACGGCATCGAAATGTGGTGAAGCTATACGGATACTGTCGCCATTTACAACAATCGTTTCTCATTTACGAATTCCTAGAGAGAGGGAGCTTGGCGAACAAGCACGAGAATTGGATTGGATTAGAAGCATTAATATCGTGAAAGGAGTCGCTAATGCATTGTATTGTATGCATCATGATTGTACGCCAAGTATAATTCATAGAGACATTTCGTCGAACAATATATTGTTGGATAAAACTATGAAGCTCTGGTTTCTGATTTTGGGACGGCTAGGAATTTCGATGTTGATTCTTCTAATTGGACCGGTCTTGCAGGAACATATGGATATATCGCTCCAGGTAATTATCTGAAACCAATTTTATAATTATCTGAAATCGCACCGAATCGAATCAATTCCAGTTCGGTTTTCTGTTCGAAGTCGACAATTATTTCAAGGTTATAACTTGTGTTCATTCCATTCATGCAGAACTTGCTTACACAATGAAGATAACCCAGAAATGCGATGTACACAGTTTTGGAGTAGTGACACTCGAAGTGATGATGGGTCATCATCCAATAGAACTAATGCCTTCTCTTTCGGATTCGTCGCTATTGTCCTTGTCGTCGTTATTGTTAGAAATGTGCCCTTAGAACCAATGTGATTGGCCCTAGATTCGCTAGTATCTGGGCATTTCTGTAATCTTATTTTGAATAGTAATGTAAATTAAATGTTTGTATTTAATAAAAGCGCCTCTTATCAATTTACTTGTTGTAAATATATGTGATATATTAAGTAATTTGGATAAGGTCCTAAGATCAATGTGGCTCATGGAACATGATTATGCATGGTGATGATAATCATGGAATATGTTCTTTACAAGCCTAGATCTTAAATATACCTAGTCATAGAATCATTGAGATGGGACATTAATGATTCGGATAGACTAGCACATATGATGCATTTTCAATTGGGAAGATATCTCATTCCATGGATATAAGTGTGGAGACACTAATGTGCGTATGTGGGTGATAGTTAGAGAACTAGTTCACTGTATTGACTCGACGAGAAATCCTATGTGAAACTATGTGTCGAAAATAGGATTCTCACGTTACAATTGTGTGTCATTAATCCTTAGACTTGAGACATCACGGTAATCTTATATATAATAAGTTATGTTTGTAACCACTACCTTGATCATAGTATCACATAAGGGCGTGACTTCGGCATGATTTGTTATATATGAAGATTGGTGTATGTCAACAAAGGATTCGTCAATTATCGAAATGATAATGATGTCCTATGTTTTCATATTAGCCATGACTTTAAATCCTTGGCCAAGGTAATGTGGAAATTAGAAAATGAGTTTTCTAATGACCTAAAGTCATGTGTTTTGAATAGATACATAGTTATTGAACTTATAGAGTTTCGACTAATCATTCACACTCTAAGTTTGATCGGGACATAGATTGACGAAAGGATCGTATCATATGGAAATTGTAAGCGGAAAGGTTCACTTTGTATTCACCTATATCTAGGTCTTCATGGCTCGTTGCTAGACGATAACCATGACTTATAGAATGTGATTCTATTACTAGCATATTGGTGAACCTAAAGGGTCACACACTAAAAGAGAAACCTATACCTCATACATGATATTTAATTTGGATAATCGTAAGTGTACGATCGAATCAAATTAAATTATTCTAAGTGTTAGAATCGAAATTGAAATTTTTTCGGTGATGTGAAATAAATTTAATTTTACAATTTCAAGAGTTGAAATTAATTTGTAACTCCATTTATGCTTCTAATATATTTTGGTTGTATTAAAGTAGTATAACTAAAATATATTGTGTCATATACTATTAATATATCTTATAACTAATTGATGTGATTAATTAGTAATATAATATATATAAAATTAATTAATGTGATTAATTAATGTCTTTGCAACTTGAGAGAGACGGGAGCCTAACTCTCTTAGTCAAAAAAAAACATTATCATTTTTCTTTTTCCTTCCATTGGTTAAAGATTTGACTAAGACAACAATTATTTTTGTCTCTTTAACCAAGCATGATTATGATATATGTATATTTACATTATCACGTTCAAGGTAGTAAAGAAGAGATAGAACACAATTAAAAAGCTTTCATTAGAGGAGAAAAGTTCTTCACTTGTGAAGAAAATTTTAAAAGAAATTTTCTAAGGAAAAAGTTTAAGAGGTTGGAGTTGATTGACAAGGAGTATACATATTAGGAGTGGAGGACACCATACTTGAGTTCTTCAAGGGTAAACTCTTATTCTCCTTATCTCTTGTTAAATTGATATGTTAAGTTGTTAGCATATGATAATTGGTAAATCATTGAAAAGAGTTTTGATGATTATATGGAGTTCTATCATTCTAATTATCTCAAAAGGAGTTTTGAGATATCATGTTTGTGAAATTGTGTATATGTGATCTAGCATAGCATATACATAAGTATGGATATTTTTCTCTTGTGTGGATACCGTTAGAGGAGTCACACGTGAGGCTCTTGAACCTTTTCCGTTTGAGAAATGGAAGTTAGGGTTTAGAACCCTTCTTATGCAGGTTGAAGACTTGGAAGCAAGAAGACTTTATTTTCTATTTTGAATGTAATTTTCGAAAAGATGTAAATCAATATCGGATTGTATAATTTGGACATTGGATATTCTTTCATGTGAATGTTTTTGTCATTTGTATGCTTTATATGATGATATATTTTGTTGCATGTTTAATGCTAGATTGAATTAGAGTAATTCAATTACATGCTTGATATGACAAATCATGGGTTTCCGCTGCGTGTTAATTGATCATGTAAGTGTTACATGATAAAATATCGATTTGATCGAAGAAAAATTAAAAAAATTCCACCTATTAACATATATACACGTGTTAGCTAAATCCGATGTCTACGTGGATAGTATATTCTAGCAGTTATCACCGATAACTGAGTTGTTGGACAAACGTTTGCCGGTTCCTAAACCAGAATTGATCAAAGAGATTGTCTCTATCATTAAACTGGCAGCTACTTGCATTAACCCTAATCCTGAATTTCGACCGACGATGCAGCTTGTTGTTCAAGAATTAATAACGACCAAAAGGCTACTAGAGTCATTTTCCTAGCCATGGAAAAATAGATTCGAGTCTTTTCCTAGCTTAGATTGATTACTTTCTTCATTTCCATCAATTGCTCCATGAATATATTTATTTATATTTATTAACAAAGACAAAATCCAATATAATAGTGTTACATATCGGATAATTCTCTCGCTTTCGCTTGTAATACTGTAGTTGGATTGTGGACGATGTTATCCTTATTTTTGTACTTTGGCGCCTAATTTTAAGGATTATGTTTTCATCTAAAGATTGTCGACAATTGACATAGTTTAACTCGGTCATTTATTATGCCTTCTCTTTCGGATTTGATAATAAAATAAAAGCGATTTGAAATTGAAATTCTAATGTCAAAGTGGTTCAAGCTCGGTCCAAAACTAGTTGAAATTAAATGAAATCGAGTCGCGTTTCAAATTTATTAATTATAACAAAAATCTAAAACTCTGTACACGTTTCAAATTAAAATTTAATATAACTTGCAGATAAAGTCTCAGTTATCTTCAAATTAAAAAAGAAAAGAAAAGTCTTTTTCTCAGTTGAAATTTCGCATGCTCCAACTAGCTTCCATTCTCTTTTCATAAAAGTAGATGAATTATTGGCCAAACCTTTTCACTATTCCTCTGGGGAAGTTGCTTGGCAAGACATATTTGATATTTCAGAAGTGATAAGGAAACTCAACTTGTGATTTCTCTGCTTTCCCTGTTATCTTAATCTCTTTATATGCATTGGAAAAAGCAACCGGAACGTTAAAGCTCAACTTCTTTCATCATCCTTGGAGCAGATGGAAGATTTCAACAATAATCATCAACATAAGCTACTTTCCTCAACGACAGTGCCGGCTCCTCCGCACGCCATCACTTATCATACCAGATCAGCCAACGATGGCGACTGGCTGTCGCTCTCGCTGTCCTCAACGAAAGCGTCGGCTCCTCCACCCGCCATCACACATCATACAAGATCAGCCAACAATGGCGATCGGCTGTCGCTCTCCCTGTCCTCAACGACAGTGCCAGCTCCTCCGCACGCCATCACTCATCATACCAGATCAGCCAACGATGGCGACTGGCTGTCGCTCTCGCTGTCCTCAACGACAGTGCCAGCTCCTCCGCACGCCATCACTCATCATACCAGATCATCCAATAATCCCTTGACTCCGTCAATTCCTCCTCAAGGCCCAAATAAACTTCAAAAGCTACTTTCTTCTTCTTCTTTGATCTTGAGTGCTAAATCTGACGTGTTTTTGTGTTTTAGAGGTCGTGATACTGGTACTAATTTCACTGCACATTTGTTCGAGGCATTGAAATTAAAAGGGATACGGTCCATTGGCTACGATCCAAATCGGAAACCCCTGGCCTTTGATCGGATCCATGAATGCTGGTGCTCTATCGTCATTTTGTCAAGCACATTCGCTTCTTCATCCAGGTGTTTGGACGAGCTCGCTGAGATAATCGAGCACCACAAGGAAGCAGGGCTTACTGTGTACCCTGTCTTTTACGATGTTGATCCATCTGACGTGCGAAACCAAAAGAGGAAATTCGAAGAAGCCTTTGCTCATCATCATGAAAATACTGCTTCCAAAGAGGAAATAAATGGAAAGTGGAAAGCTGCCTTGACCAAAGTTGCCAATCTCGCAGGATGGTCTATTAATGGGAAGAGGTAACATTTATATCCGTGTGTGTGTTATTTTGTCTATTATGACATGTATTGTTTGTTTGTTATACTAATATCTCTCTTTTTTTCTTTTAAGGCTTGAAACTGGTGTTATCGATGAGATTCTTCAAAAGATAAATGAGAAATTAAGACTACGAGACACATGTTCAACACGTATTGATGGCCTGGTTGGGATCGATAACCGTTGGAAGGAATTCCAGAAGAGAATATGCTTAGATCTAAACGATGTCCGCTTCATAGGGATATGCGGAATGGGTGGAATCGGCAAGACAACTTTAGCTAGATTTGCTTTTCAGGCTATTCTAACTCAGTTTGAAGGCCACACTTTCCTTGCAAAAGTCCGTGAAAAAGCAGTAACTTCAGTACAAGAGCAGCTTCTTTCAGAGGTGCTCAAGGAACAATCAGTTCGTATATATGATCAGGATAGCGGAGCCAACATGATCAGAGACAGATTACGTAGTCGGAAAGTTCTTGTTGTTATTGACGACGTGGATGATCGCATGGAACAATTGAAGTACTTGGCTGGAGAATATAATTGGTTTGGTCCGGGAAGCAGAATCATCATTACAAGTAGAGATGAACATTTATTGACGACGTGTGGAGTTGAAAAGGAAAATATATTCAAGCCCGAGCTGTTGAATTCTGAAGAATCACTAAAGCTTTTATATCTTAAAGCCTTCAAAAATAAAAAGCCCAATAAAGATTTTGAGAATCTTTGCAAATCTGTTGTGGAATATGCTGATGGCCTTCCTTTGGTTCTTGAAGTTTTGGGATCCTGTTTGTACAAAAGAGACGTAGATTTTTGGAAAAGTAAAATAAAACAATGGAAAAGTGGTCTTCCCGAAAATAAGATCTTTGATGCTCTTAAAATAAGCTATGATGGGCTCCCGGATACCGAGAAAAGAATTTTTCTAGACATCGCATGCTTCTTCAATGGCCAGTCAAAAGAATACGTGATAGAACAATTGGAAAGTTTTAACTTTCAGCCAGATATTGGAATACCTGTTCTAAAAGAGAGATCACTTTTGACTGTTGAGAAACAACAATTTATGGAGATATTGCGTATGCACGACAGGTTGCAAGACATGGGGAGAAAAATTGTTGAGCAAAAATCTCCTAATGAGCAGATTAGGCCTGGAAAACGTAGCAGGCTATGGAAATATGATGATATCCGCATTGTCTTAACCCAAAATACTGTAAGTGGACTCACTTTACACACATACACGTATATATATATATATATATATATATATATATATTCCCTTCAACCAACTACTTCCCATGAATATGAAAATCTTTGTTAATTGTTTATAGGGCACCGAATTCATTGAAGGCATAATGCTCGAGGTACTTCTTTCGTATAAGTTATAATCAGTTGAAATTTTGGTCCTTTTGTTTTTCTTGTTTTTTTTTAATTATTATTTATAAATCTATATCTGATTGTAGGGGGATTATGAATATATTCATGTGAAACCTGACGTTTTCTCAAATATGAAAGGATTAAGGTTTCTCCATCTAAACTACGGTGTGAAGACTCCTGGTGGTCTCAGTTTCCTTCCAAGTAGTTTACAGTCACTTCAATGTTATAATTCCTTACCATCAAGCTTTGAACCATATAAACTTGTTAGACTTAAAATGTCTTACAGCTCCATTGAAAAGCTCTGGGAGGGAACCAAAGTAAGACTTATATTTTCTTTTTAATTAAAATATTATTATTAAGCCTACTTAGATGCAATATACTGAAGTACTGGCGGTAAAAGTGACTAATTGCATTTTCTTTATTGTTTCCAATAGCATCTACCAAAGTTAAAATCAATTGAGATATATTACAGCTCCATTGAAAAGCTCTGGGAGGGAACCATAGTAAGACTTATAATTTCTTTTTAAAATATTATTATTAAGCCTACTTAGATGCAATATACTGTAGTACTATAGTGGTAAAAGTGACTAATTGCATTTTATTTATTGTTTCCAACAGCATCTACCAGAGTTAAAATCAATTAAGATATTTGGGAACTCCATTAAAAAGCTCTGGGAGGGAACCATAGTAAGACTTAATTAAAATATTATTATTAAGCCTACTTAGATGCAATATACTGTAGTACTATAGTGGTAAAAGTGACTAATTGCATTTTCTTTATTGTTTCCAACAGCATCTACCAGAGTTAAAATCAATTCACCTGAGTTCCTGCTATCATCTCACTGAGACTCCCTGCCTAACCCGTGCTCCAAATCTCCAAATCTTGACTTTTGAACGATGTTATCAATTGTTGACTATCCATCCTTCGATGTGGCTTTTGAAGAATCTTACAAAGTTGTCCTTTAACAACTGCAGTAGTCTTAGAAGTCTTCCAAGTAGCATAAGTGGATTGAATTCACTTGAGAGACTCTATGTCTATGGTTGTTATAACCTTGATAATTTGCCAGAGGATTTGGGGAGTTTGAAAAGCATGCTAGAGCTTGATGCAAGTGGCACTGCAATATCAGAACTACCATCCACCATTGTAAACCTACAAAGCCTAAAAGAGTTGGACTTGAAAAACTGCAAAAACCTTGAAGCTCTTCCAAGAGGCATAAGTGGTTTGAAATCACTTGAGAAACTCAATTTATGTGGTTGTTCTAAGCTTGAAAGTTTTCCAGAGGATTTGGGAGGTGGGTGGGAATCACTTAAGTTTCTCGATGTATCTGATTGTCATAAACTTGCTCGACTTCATATATTTGGCATCTCCACTAAAAAGTTCTGGGAGGGAACCAAAGTAAGACTTATAGTTTCTTTTTAAAGTATTATTACTAAGCCTACCTACTTAGATGCAATATATTGTAGTACTATAGTGGTAAAAGTGACTAATTGCATTTTCCTCATTGTTTCCAACAGCATCTACCAGAGTTAAAATCAATTCAGATGGGTGGATGCTATCATCTCACTGAGACTCCATGCCTAACCCATGCTCCAAATCTCCAAATCATTGATTTTTCATGCTGTTTTAAATTGTCAACTATCCATCCTTCGATGTGGCTTTTGAAGAATGTTACAAAGTTGGACTTTAACTACTGCGCTGGTCTTAGAAGTCTTCCAAGCAGCATAAGTGGTTTGGAATCACTTGAGACACTCTATGTCTATGGTTGTTCTAAGCTTGATAATTTGCCAGAGGATTTGGGGAGTTTGAAAAGCATGCTAGAGCTTGATGCAAGTGGCACTGCAATATCAGAACTACCATCCACCATTGTAAACCTACAAAGACTAAAAGAGTTGAACTTGAGAAGGTGCGAAAACCTTAAAACTCTTCCAAGTGGCATAAGTGGTTTGAAATCACTTGAGAAACTCGATTTATATGGTTGTTTTAAGCTTGAAAGTTTTCCAGAGGATTTGGGAGGTGGGTGGGAATCACTTAAGTTTCTCGATGTATCTGATTGTCATAAACTTGCTCGACTTCATATATTTGGCATCTCCACTAAAAAGTTCTGGGAGGGAACCAAAGTAAGACTTATAGTTTCTTTTTAAAATATTATTATTAAGCCTACCTACTTAGATGCAATATACTGTAGTACTATAGTGGTAAAAGTGACTAATTGCATTTTCCTCATTGTTTCCAACAGCATCTACCAGAGTTAAAATCAATTGAGATATATACGGGCTCCATTAAAAAGCTCTGGGAGGGAACCATAGTAAGACTTAATTAAAATATTATTATTAAGCCTACTTAGATGCAATATACTGTAGTACTATAGTGGTAAAAGTGACTAATTGCATTTTCCTCATTGTTTCCAACAGCATCTACCAGAGTTAAAATCAATTGAGATACATAGGAGCTTCATTGAAAAGCTCTGGGAGGGAACCATAGTAAGACATAATTTCTTTTTAAAATATTATTATTAAGCATACTTAGATGCAATATACTGTAGTACTATAGTGGTAAAAGTGACTAATTGCATTTTCTTCATTGTTTCCAACAGCATCTACCAAATTTAAAATCAATTCAGATGAAAAACTGCAAACATCTAACCAAGACTCCATGCCTCACCTATGCTCCAAATCTCCAAATCTTGGATATTAGAGACTGTTACAAATTGTCGACTATCCATCCTTCGATGGGGCTATTGAAGAATCTAACAAAGTTGGACTTTCAGCATTGCTGTCGTCTTAGAAGTCTTCCAAGCAGTATAAGTGGTTTGAAATCTCTTGAGGAACTCAATGTATCTTGGTGCTCTAAGCTTGATAATTTGCCAGAGGATTTGGGGAGTTTGAAAAGCTTGCTATACCTTGATGCAAGTCACACTTCAATAACAGAGCTACCAAGCGTAAGTGGATTGAATTCACTTGAGAAACTCGATTTACATCGTTGTTCTAAGCTTGATAATTTGCCAGAGGATTTGGGGAGTTTGAAAAGCTTGCTAGAGCTAGATGCAAGTAACACTTCAATAACAGAGCTACCAAGCATAAGTGGATTGAATTCACTTGAGAGACTCAAAGTCAATTATTGTTCTAAGCTTGATAAATTGCCAGAGGATTTAGGGAGTTTGAAAAGCTTGCTAGAGCTAGATGCAAGTTTCACTTCAATAACAGAGCTACCAAGCGTAAGTGGATTGAATTCACTTGAGAGACTCCAAGTCAATGCTTGTTTTAAGCTTGATAAATTGCCAAAGGATTTGGGGAGTTTGAAAAGCTTGGAATTACTTGATGCAAGTTACAGTGCAATATCAGAGCTACCATCCACCATTGTAAACCTACAAAGTCTATACAAGTTGAAATTGGAACAGTGCAAAAACCTTCAAGATCTTCCAAGAGGCATAAGTGGTTTGAAATCACTTGAGAGACTCAATTTAAGTGGTTGCTCTAAGCTTGAAAGTTTTCCAGAGGATTTGGGAGGTGGGTGGGAATCACTTGAGTTTCTCAATGTAATGGGTTGTTCTATGCTTGAAAGTTTGCCAGAGGATTTGAAATGTAATGTGAAAGTTTTCGGCTGGTCCTCGGAAGAGGAAGTTGATTCGGAGCTCGAGTGGTACTCGGAAGAGGAAGTTTATTCGGAGCTCGACCCGTCCTCGGAAGAGGAAGTTGATTCGGAGCTCGACCGGTCCTCGGAAGAGGATTGAGAAGATAACAGAGATGGGAAAGGAGAAGAATTGGAAAGTTTTGTATTCTTATTTCTTAATTATTCCTTCCGTAATACAATTTGCACTATTAATACAAATCTTGAATTGGGCTTAACCATTACTTTCGGCCCAATTATTGTTTGTGAATAATTCTGTTTGAGAAGGCTGAATTATTGTTAGGGATTTAGTTCTTTGTAAGAATTGCTAACAATTAAACTTTTCATTCTTGTGTGACTTAGAGTAATTGCTAAAGATCCGTTTGGGTTTTACGCTGGATGTTTTTCTCTGTTCATACTGCTCAAAATTCGAACAACATTGGAAATGCCTTAAAGGTGTTCGATAAAATGCCGTAAAGGTGATTGGCAAGTTATTTTTTGTTTAGTCCCCTTACTTTGAAAGGTTCGAATCTGGTCTATTCTGTTTCTGTAGCTGTAAAACTATCTACGATAAGGAGCTGTTTTAGATGTTTAGTCCCCTTACTTCAAGTCATTTCTCTGCTTTCCCTGTTATCTTATTCTCTTTGTATGCATTGGAAAAAGCAAGCCGCATGGCAAAGCTCATCTTCTTCCATCATTGGAAAAATGTACGATCCAAACTCTATAATACTAGATCATCAGTCATCATCCATGGAGCAGATGGAAGATTTCAACAATGATCCACATCCCTTGACTCAGTCAATTCCTCCTCAAGACCCAAATCATCATCAGGAGCTACTTTCTTCTTCTGTGATCTTGAGTGCTAAATCTGACGTGTTTTTGTGTTTTAGAGGTCGTGATACTGGTAGTAATTTCACTGCTCATTTGTTCGAGGCACTGGAAACAAGAGGGATATGGTCCATTGACTACAATCCAAATCAGAAACCCATGGCCTTTAATCGGATCCATGAATGTTGGTGCTCTATTGTCATTTTGTCAAGCACATTTGCATTTTCGTCTAGGTGTTTGGACGAGCTCGCTGAGATAATTGAGCGCCAGAAGAAAGCAGGCCTGACGGTTTACCCTGTCTTTTAATGGGACGAGGAAAGTGGAAAGCTGCCTTGACCGAAGTGGCCAATCTCTCGGGATGGTCTATTAATGGGACGAGGTAAAATTTAATAACTTTTGATGAAGAGATTACTTTTGATAATTGACTTGGTAAAAAAAATTTGGTTTTTTGAAAATTTATGTTATTTTGTCTATTGTGTCATGTACTGTTTGTTTGTTTATTTGTTATACTAATTCTTATCTCTCTCTTTTTTCTTAAGCCCTGAAACAACAGACGTTATCAATGATATTCTTCAATTAATTATGTCCTTTGAATCAATTATTGAAAATTTCTCAGTTGAAATTTCTTCACGGTTCTGGGAGGGAACCAAAGTAAGACTTTTATTTTCTTTTTAATTAAAATATTATTATTAAGCCTACTTAGATGTAATATACTGTAGTACTATAGTGGTAAAAGTGACTATTTGCATTTTCTTTATTGTTTCCAACAGCATCTACCAGAGTTAAAATCAATTGAGGAACTCGATGTATCTCTTTGTTCTAAGCTTGATACTCTGCCAGAGGATTTGGGGAGTTTGAAATGGTTGAAAATACTTGACGCAAGTTTCACTGCTATATCAGAACTACCATCCACCATTGTAAACCTACAAAGCCTAAAAAGGTTGAACTTGAGATACTGCAAAAACATTAAAGCTCTTCCAAGTGGTTTGAAATCACTTGAGATACTCAATTTACGTGGTTATTCTAAGCTTGAAAGTTTTCCAGAGGATTTGGGAGGTGGGTGGGAATCACTTAAGTTTCTCAATGTATATGGTTATTCTAAGCTTGAAAGTTTGCCAGAGGATTTGAAATGTGTTGAGGAAGTTATCGGCTGGTACTCGGAAGTGGAAGTTGATTCGGAGCTCGACTGTTCCTCGGAAGAGGATTGAGAAGATAACAGAGACGGGAAAGGACAAGAACTGCAAAGTTTTGTATTGTTATTTCTTAATTATTCCTTCCGTAATACAATTTGCACTATTAATACAGATCTTGATTTGGGATTTAGTAAAAAAAAAAGAAAAATTTCATTTAAAGTTTTATTGGTGAAATGCAGAATTGGTGAATTGGTAACAATTAAACTTTTCATTCTTGTGTGACTTTGGGCCCAAGGTCTGGATAATTTTCTATGTTGATACTGCTCAAAATTCGCACAGCATTGGAAATGCCTTAAAGGTGTTCGATAAAATGACTCAAAAAGGATGCATGACTCAAAAAGGATGCTGTGTGTAGAGGTGTATTTAAATGCTCTCGATTTCTGTGTGTGTAGAAGTATAATTTTATCATAATACACAATTTATTTACTAAAGCTAAAATTTGAGTTATCTTGTGAGCCAGTGTTGGACAATCAGAAAATCATTGATGATATAAGACTCTGTACCTGGTAGGTACTGTTTTCGTGCTGTGCAAGTAAGCCAAACCGTGCTGTGCAAGTAAGCCAAACCAGAAAGGATATGGCAAGTAAAATTCCGAATAATGGATTCCGTCATGCCTCCAAAGTGGTCAAGGATGTATTTATTGATCAAACCAACCAGGATGGACATAATTAAACCAGAATAAGGGAGGTGAAATGTGGCATATCAAGTAAAGGGAAGATGCTTCTTTCATGTGGCGTCTCATGGTGTATATTTACAATTTGTAATTTCCGAGGCTTGCTAGGTGTACAGCAAATCCGTGTACATCAGGTACAGCGAGTGTGGTTTTTTATGTTTTTGCCCTTTTTTTTGGTTTTAATTCGTCCTTATCACACACTCGTTCCGATCACCTTCTCCGTCGGTCAAAATACTTAGATGTGGCTCCAATGACGATGGTGTAATATTTTTCACACTTTAACAGACAGGGTGTGTTGACAATGGAGATCTCGAAAGAGGAAGAAGAAACGACGGGGTGTGATTACTACGGGAGATCTAAGAGGATTGTGGATCTGCTTCTGAAGAAGAAACGGCGCGGTGAAGGACACACGGTGGCGAGCTCGAAGCTGTGATGACGACAGGAGATCTCGAAATAGGAGGAAGAGGAGGCGGCGGCTCCGGCTAAATACGAGGCTATTCAAACCAAGACGGTCGTGGTAGATTTCAGTAGTGATCTCGACGAGGGTGTGAAGAGGATTAAGGAGACTATTCAAGGATTGGATGTTGGTATTCTGATCAACAATGTTGGGATTTCGTATCCTTATGCTAGATATTTCCACTAGGTTGATGAAGAATTGTTGAGGAATTTGATTAAGGTTAATGTTGAAGGAACTACTAAAGTTACACATGCTGTTTGCCTGGAATGATTGAAAGGAAGAAAGGTGCGATTGTTAATATTGGGTCCGGTGCTGCTACTGTCATTCCATCTGATTCTCTCTATGCTGTTTATGCTGGAACTAAGGCGCAAGTTTTTCCCTTTTTTAAGTGGATTTTACCCTGATTTAACTTATTCTTGG
Source organism: Rutidosis leptorrhynchoides (assembly GCF_046630445.1). NCBI lineage: Eukaryota > Viridiplantae > Streptophyta > Magnoliopsida > Asterales > Asteraceae > Rutidosis > Rutidosis leptorrhynchoides. Next base: position 29,544 of record NW_027266720.1, read on the forward strand.
TTGAGTTGTGAATGTTGATTGAGTTTGGTTCATTGTGCTTTTGTATAATATAATAGGTATATTGATCAATTCTCAAGGTGTTTGTATGTAGAATACAAGGATCGCGGCATTGATGTGTAGTGTCAGGTACCGTTTTCTGCATTCTTTTAGTCTTGTGAATGTGAAATGGAGGTTAAGTTAGTTTGTTGCATGCAATGCAGATTTTAGGTTAACCTATTAGTTTGTAAAATTTATTAAATGGCTATATAATTAGGTTGAGAATTATATCTAATTAGTTACTGTTCTTATTTCTTGCTCCTTGAGAGTTTATTGATGATGTTTGAAACTATGGTACATGACTTGCATATCTGTATAATTACGACATGTTGTTCGAAAGTAAAGGAATTGTTTTAAAATTACAACTTAGATGGAGCTGATGGTCAAGGTTTCTTGTGTTACTGTCCACAAAGTGAGCCACCAATGTGTAAATATGGTCCATTTTCATGGTAAAATCTCCCCTGTTCTGAGAATGCTTCTAAATACCTGTTGCTTGCATAAATGACAAAATGGGTTTAGATTAACGAGCCAATATCATTTGGTAATAGAAATTTAATGAAAATGGCAAAGAAATTATATATGCAATGAATTCTCTGGTATTGGATATGTCAATGAGTTTTGTATGGTACGTGTCTTCTCTTTGCAGGTTCCATTGTATGTGGCAACAAAGATGGCGTCGATCAAGAGAGCTTCCTTCTTCGTTCCTATATTAGTGCTTCAACAATAGTACAACATATATATATGGAAATATTCCGATGAGATTCATTTCATAGATGGATCAAAGCATCCAACTAGGGATAAAGCCATGAACATTTTGTTGTGTCGATGTTGATCCAACATCGACATGCTGTTGGATCGTACAGGCTCAAAAAAGCCTTCAAACTCCAACTGGCCGCTGGTCGGTTGCTGATTGAATGAAACGTGGTCGTCGTCTTTCTCCTGAGGCCAGGTTCCGCTGCTCTCCTCCAACTACATGAGATCACCACTAGAGTGTTCATATTTTTGTTTTAGTAAAACAAGAAAATTGACAATCAACATCTCACATATATGTAAAGGAATTAACATTTTGCTATTTCAAAACTTGTTTATTCAATAGAAAACTGAAAAATCATAGATAAGTTCAAACTTCATAACCGTTACTGTAGTTTTCAATCCTAGAAAGTATATGAGTTGATATCAATGTTAACTAATCAATTGATTGTCCGATTTGTTCAATTCACCCTTACTAAGTAATCGGTTGATTGTTTAAATCACCTTTGTTCTATTAACCTTTATTGAATGGAAGTATATGTCTAAAAAATATGTTATCCTAAATATCAATCAAGTGGAATTTGTATATGGATCGAGGTCGTAGAATTATATCTACTTGAATTTTACGGTCGGACTAAGATAAGACGACTTCTTCGTATCGGATTATAGAAGTAAAAATTATAGGATGTTATTACTAGACAAAATAAATCATTACGTATCTCCTTTCAGATGAAAGTATCCGATTTTTTTGGATCTAAATTGAATAATTTTGACTAGTTGCACGTAGAGGATGAAAATAGTAATATCTAGGGGTTGTTTATGTGGGATTGAAGCCTCATCATGAGAAGACTATTAGACGAAATGTGATTATTTATGTGTCTTCCTTCGAATGAAAGTGGTTTGCGATTATTTGGTTTGAAAATGAATATTTATGAAATTATCATCTTCACTTCTTCAACTCATATCTGTCTGTCTCTCTCTCTCTCTCCCCGACATCCCACTCTCTAACCGACATCGATCCTCTCTCACTCAAAATCTTACACATGTAACAATAAGTATGCTTATTCCTCGTTGTGAAGATGCTTCCAAACCAGACGTCTTTCCTTCCAAACTCTACATGCTTCATAATCATATCCATGATTCTGCACAGAAATTAGTACTCCATTCTTAGTCAATAATAAATCATCTCTCAGAAGATGAAAAGATTCAATATTTCCACACTGTTACCTCTGTCTAATGTCACGAATACTATCAACAAGTTCCATGGTGTGCTCCACTTTCAAGTTCCCTTTTGTTTTCTCATTCCCAAGTATAATGGACGAGGCATTTAAAACCGAGACAAGTTCAACTTCGATTTTTTGCAGCTCAACGTCCACATGTTCCAAGAAACCTTCATAAGAAGATATTCTATGTAAGCTACTAATCTGGTCGTCTTCATTTTCAGCGCCTAAGCTAAGAGATCCTTGAATATCTTTCTGAGCTACATCATCAGTAGCACTTGGTAGATTATCTTTAGAAAGATTTATCATCTGACTATCTACAACTTTGTCGCCATTAAAGCTCGATTCTTTGCTGACATTTCTGACTTCTGCAACATCTTGGCTTGGAGATACAAATCGAACAGGAGTCTGAGATTCTTCTCTATCAACTTCAAGTTCCAAAGACACATTGCCTACTAATTGATTTTCTTTCAGTGATATTGCCTGCAACCGAAATAGACCTTGGACAAGATAGAGGATGAAAATCGTAAGATTCGTAACTTTAAGGGATGTATATGAAAATCGAAGCCTCGTCGTGAGAAGGCTACTAGACAAAAATATTCTTATTTACATTTGTACTTCCGGATGAACGTATTAACTTTAGTTACTTATTGCGTTTTGAATGGATGGATTGACATGTTTATGGGTATTTGTGTGCGAATGTGTGAATTGGTATTTACAATTCAACTTACTTTATTGAACAGAAACTCTCTAGTCTCTGTAATCTTCCGAAATTCGAGGATGTGTGGCGTGAAAGATTTCAGTTGAAGAACGATTTCAAGTTTTTTCGACATTCAAATGGTTCTTTTGCTTTTGATTTTGCATCCTCTCCAATGTCATCTAGCATGGGTATCTTTAATGGTGGACAGTCTTCAAGAGATTCTAAAAGTGGGTTTGATAAAAGGAGATGGACAAATGTTCTCCTTGCTGTTAATATCTTGTGAGTACAAAGTTCGTGTAATCTTTCTATATTGGTAGTATCTAGGCTGTTCCTTTGAAATTTCCATTTTCGTAATCAGCAATCTCGCGTGATCTTCTAAACATTCTACCTTCATATTTAAAAGTTTAGATGCCATTTTATAAGCTTTCGTATACCATATCATCTGTGTAGGGTTCATCTAGCACAAGTGTCCACAAAGGGGAAGTTGCTTTTATGGGGAGCTAAGGTGAGATGCCTCAGTCATTTTAAGAAAGTATAGCGATACAGAAGTTTTGGATTTCTCGAGAAATTTTGTTGATAGTAATCTTGTGAACAGGTTAATGGCCTTATGGACAAAGGACAGCTTTGGAGGCTTGTGACGTGTTCCCTTCTCCATGCAAGTATTGGGCACTTAATGGTATGGTTTAAATCTAATAGCCTGTCATTACTTCTCGTATTATATTTATGTTTAGTTCTGACAATGTTTGTTCATTTCAGATTAATTGTTATTCATTGAGTTCTATTGGTCCTCGCGTGGAATATATTTGTGGACCAAAGCGATTCATTGCAGTTTACTTCACATCAGCAGTCACAAGTAACACCTTGAACTCAGTAAAACTATCTGCTTACCTATTGGTATTCTGATGCAAATTGTTTCAAGACAACCAGGTTCTCTGGCGAGTTATTGGTTCTGCAAATCGCTGGCCGTCGGCGCTTCCGGGGAAATTTTTGGATTGGTAAACCCAATTTCATTCATAAACATTTAAAGATAATCCATCTTTTATACCTTTTCCTAGAAAATCTGACCATTGAAGTTTCTTCTCATTCATATCTCTCTGCGAATAAGTAATATGATAAAGTTTGTCCATTATTCATTTAGGTTGGATGTTTCGGTGTCTTCTTCATGAGGCACAGAGGTTTGATCAAAGGTGGCGAAGATGATCTCCGACATATTGCACAAGTCATTTTTATAAATATGGTAAGGGACTCCAACATTTTTGCATTGAAAAACAGAAAACATTTTTGCTTGGTGGATGTGCTACATCATGGTTTCTAGGGCCTGCCTGGAAGTATGAGTCCCTCTCCAATGATCGTCGGAAAATATTTGTCGATAGAGCTCCGATCAATTATCTCATCAAGCGGCACACAGGTCCTAAGAAGATCAACTAAAAACATTGCATGAATTCTACGGTAGTTCATAGCAGAGTTGACTTTCCATGATTTAGAGAAAACAGACTCTTGTAATTGATCATGTACATCATCACTACTATAAACAACTGTTTTGCTATGTCAATTTGTCCCCTTTACTGTATATTTCTGTAATGGAACTATGGAAACCCAAAAAAAAAAGTCTGTTTATGTAATTTCATTGTTCTTGTTGTATTTGTGGTTGTTTCGATTCTCAAACGAGAGTCACGCTAAATGCATACCATTTTGTGTGCACATTATGTGCGCGATTTGTCAATAATACCATAAATTTATGAATATTCTGATCATTTGAAAGATTTTTTCTGGGTGTGCATGGTTTGCACGCAAAATGATGTGCATTTAATTTTTCCGTTTAGGTGTGTATTTAGCATGATTATTTGGAGCGGCAAAACTAAATACACAAAAAAAGGGTTAAAATACCCTTAATTTATAAATATTTTGATCGCTTCAGAGGTATTTTGTATCTATGGTATGCACCATTTTTTATTTTTGTGTGTATTTAGCATGATTCGATTTGGAGCAAACCAATTCCAGGAATGTACAAATCCATTATGGAAATTTTTTAGAACTTTGTATCAAGACTCATATACTCTAAAGGAAAATGACTATACAGCCTACACATTTGAAATAATATACTTTCCACATGTGGGAGAATATTTATGTCCTTATATAGGAAGTTGTCAGAACTTGAGGGTGAAATAGTAAAAAAATTAAAACTTAAAAAGAAAAGTTTTTAGAACGGTCAGAAAAAAATAAAAATTCAAAATTTTGAAAAGGACGCGGGTTTCCCATTTTTTCCATCTCTGTACAAATAAATATAAAAAAAATACTCCAATTGGAAACTGAAAAATAATTTGCAAAACAAAAAATCTCACTTCTGTACAAAAAAACTTTTTAAAATTTAAACAATGTTTTTGCTCTCTCTCTCTCTCACGCGCCACACTCATCTATCTACCCCCCCCCTCTCTCTATATATATATGTATGAAGTTGCATTTTCACAGTATCAGATCTGTTGCTTTCTTCTCTCAAGATCTTCATTGTAGGCTCTCAACTTGTTTTTGATTGTGGGTCTTTACTTGTATGAACAAAAATGAAGCATTTTTTTATTTTAGATCCTGCACATTATCTATTCGTTTAAATTCCCATGTGGGTTTTAGCTCAAATTGTGTTTTTATCATGTGGGCATTTCATTTTTAGTGATTGGAGCATTTGAATTCATATCTCACTTGAATTAATCTTTAAAGTATTGTTTTGCTGGTGGTAATTGTTTGATTTTTCAGGTGGGTTGGAATGTGTTTTATGTACCTGAGCATTCCATTTTATAAGTTACTGTGAATCAATGAACTGATAAAAGGGTGCATCTCAAATGTGGTTTTGACATATGGGCAATGGGCATTGTGCATTTGTTCTGCATTATCCATTTGGTTTCCGATGGTGCCTTGAATTCTCCATGCACGGCACTTTGTTTTGTAATTTGATCGGTACACTTATTCTTTTTGTTAAACGAGATTAATGGATACTGTATTTAGATTCATTTCGAAAGAGATTCAAATTCGGTTGATATATATTCAATTGCAAATCTGTCACTGTTTGCTTCAGGAATTAAGTCAACATTGACGAGTAGATGTCCATGCTCATGTTTTATGTCCTTTTTAGTATTAATTGAACATAGATTCAATCTTGACAATTTTGTTTTATAGGGCTAATGTTGTTTCTCCAAAGACTAGAGTGATAATTGGACGTTGCTTGGTTATGCTGTTCTGACATTAATCTATCCCTTTTGTTTCTTGCAGAACACAAACTGTTTGATAATTCCCCTCAAAGAAAATGGAAGCACTCCCTGACGCCATTGTTCAATACATCTTGTCACACATTAACAATTCCATAGATGTTGCATCTTGTAACTGTGTATCTAAGAGATGGCAGGATTTCATTCCTTACCTTAAAAGCCTCTACTTTCCTCGCAACTCTTTCGACAACCACTTCTCTGATGAAACCCCCGAGTCTATTATATGGAAAATGATTTCCAGGATCGAGTGTTTAGAAGAGCTAGTCGTGTATAGTCCATTTTCCACATCTGGTCTTGCTTCTTGGTTGCTACTAGCCGGTTCAACTCTCAAGCAGCTTGAGCTTAGAATGGATAATCTTTCCGAATCTCAGCCATCTCTCGAGAGTCCTTCAAAATTGGACTGCTTAGCAGTTGCCAAGAATTTGGAGTCCCTTAAGCTTTGGGGTGTCCTATTGATGAATTCTCCAAAATGGGAAGTCTTCCCGAAACTACAAAACCTCGAAATTGTCGGTGCGAGGGTGGACGATGCTGCATTAGTGGCTGCACTTAAGGCCTGCCCTAATTTAAGCAACTTGCTGGTCCTCGGTTGTGATGGAATTGGCACAGTTTCGATTGACTTGCCGAATTTGGAAAAGTGTAAGCTGGATTTCTATGGCGTAGGAAACTCTTCACTTTCTCTCAGTTCTCTGAAAATTGAATCTCTTGAGGTGCAAGGTTGTAGTTTGATTAGAGTCCCTGAAACCAAATGCTTGCGGAATCTTTCCATTTCCAACAATGCCGGTCAGTTTGCTTTCTTGAAAAATTTCAGTTCATCGATCAATTTACTCTCTTCACTTTCCTGATGATTTGATTGTTGAATTTGCATCCAGGTAGGGTTTACATGGTCGATTTCGGAAAGCTTCTGGCCTTAGAGTCCTTGTCCATTAGGGGTGTTCAATGGAGTTGGGACGCTATAAGCAAAATGCTTCAATGGTCAAGTGAAGTAAAGCACTTGTATATGAAGGTTGAATTTACCGGAGACTTTGAGACACTTCAACCCTTCCCGGAAATTGACTTCGTTGACTTTTTTAATAGCCATCCAAAACTCCAAAAGTTCGATATTCATGGAGCCATGTTTGCTGCTTTATGCCAGAAAGACAGCTTGAAAAATGTAAGTAACAAACTACATTTCACAGTTAGACAAAAAAGTTTAACTATCTTAGACAAAAAAGTTTAACTATCCGATGTTGATATAATATATAGTTCACTAATGGAGAATGCATATTCTAATTCTTGCAGGTAGAATCAAACTTTGTGATTCCATCACTGGAAGAAGTGGTCGTCACCGTGAGATCGCCGTTAAATGCTGAACAAAAAATGAGTACATTAGAATCTCTGTTGAAGTATACGAAGAATTTGAAGACAATGGTGATTAGGATCCTTCAAATGAAAAGCAGCCATAGTAGCACAGATGATTTCTTCGATGAGATTTGCAAGTTTAGTCATCTGAATCGGAGGATAGTTCGAATCGAATGAGTAAACCGGCAGCATTGGCATATTCTGGTCCTTTGTTTTAGCCCTACATTGTTTCAATTTTTGTTTTCTTAGACAAAACTTCCATTTGGATTCTCTTATTTGACAGCATTGACTGCAGATTGATTGCAACTTTTAACCATTTTACTGAATGATTTTGTGGTTCATAAATGAAAACGATGTTTTCACGTTTATCTTTTTAACCATCTTGTGATGTTAGAAGTTGAATGCAAACCATTGATTGAGAGTCGCTTTGAATTGCTCCCTGATATTTGACCTAATATACCTTTGAGTCCCCTTATGTTTCATTATTGTTTATACCCCCCTGATTTTGGCTTTATACACATTATTTCCCCCCTATTAGTTGACGGTTAAGAAAATGTTAATTTACAGTTAGCTTCACCATCAGATTTTTCTAAAATTCTGAAAACACCCTTTCTTTCAAAAGAAATGTGAGATGGAGTATGAGTATTTGTGAGAGATCGGAGACTATTGTCTACGGCTATGCTGACGGTCAAAATTCGGGAAGGGGGCAAATGATATATATAAAGCAGAATCAGGGGGTCAAAATAATATTGGAACATAGAAGGGAGCTCGATAACAAAAACATATAGGTATTATCGGTTAACATTGTCCATGATTCAACTACATAGATTTTTATAGCATCTCAACCGGAAGAGATTAAAACCTAAATTGCCTCTTGGTCATAGACTCATAGGGTCTCGACTTGCAACTCAAGAAAATGCAAAATGGATAAATAAAAAACTGAGAAAGAGAACAATTTTAACATCGAACATTGGTTCATATTTATCATGTAAGCAATTTTACATTAAGCCTAAAGCTAAAAGCTCGGCACTATGTGTCAGTCAGGCAGCTATAAATTATATCAAAAACAGTTCTTTCTGCAAAAACATTGCAAAGAAGAATACAAAACTTATCTATATTAATTCTTGCGTACCAAGGAAAAATTAGAAACCTAAATAAGTTTCTTCTTTTGAAAGTAACTCTTCAAATGCATTATCTGTAACCCAGAAGCGACAATACATGCGCCCAACGACATGATACTAAACCGAGCCACCCTTGCATTTGTTGTTTCGCTCAATGTTCGCATCTCAGCTTCTCTGTAAAAAAGATAAAAAAAATGTATAGTCAATATATGTGGAAAGCAAGAAAAAAGTAAGAACTTTGATTTCAGTATTGATTGTTTCGTGTATAAACGTGGAATTATACATTGAGTCATTCTTTCTGCAGACGAGAAACAGTGAGAAACCTGTTTATAGATGAAAATACCCCTGAACCTCTCCCTGCACAGGCGTATAAGTGTCCAAAAACAGGTTTCTCACTGTTTCTCGCCATTTTAGTTTCATTGTTTAGCAGCTCCCATTATATATTACCTGGATTTTAGATAAAGTAAATTCTCATGGATAGCCTCTACTGCTCCTTCGAGTTTCCTTAGCTCTAGCTCAACACCCTATAAGAATGAAAATTTCAATATTATTGTAGGAATTGATAGGTATTACTAGAGAATGAGAGCCAAAAGAAATTCAAATGACCTAAACACAAAATGGATGGAATGAAAAAAGGTTTACCTCAATTTTCTCTTTTCTAGCAACGGATTCCCAATCCTTGGCGGCAATTCCTATTTTCCAGTCGAGATTGACATTTGTCTCTCCTTTACCATGTTGACCATCAAGCCAGAAACATGCCAAGTAGTTTCCAGCCTCGGAAGTTGTCAGAGCAAACTGACCATATGTAATATTCTCCTTGTGATACAAGTCGTTTCCATATGGAGATGTCACCTAAACACACAAAACAAAATATATAATAGCACTCCATTACAATCAAGGAATAACAAATTTCAGAGTCATCTCTCCTACAACCAATTTGGTTGAAAAGGTCACATTATCCACTTTTCAATGTGTTTGCTCAATATTACTACCTCCGTCCAGAAATACACGCCTCTTTGCCAATGTAAGGATCGGAGGGAGTAATTTAAAATTCTATCTCCATTTTAGGCTCATGATCCCAAAATTGAGCATATCTTTCAATACATAACTTCCCAGATCAAATAACAACAAACCCAGATGAGATAAACATGTTCTAAATTGTAAATCGTATAGAATCAACACAAATTTATCTTATTCAGGATTAAGAACTCAAAAAAAAAAAAATCATTTTTGTTCGAAATTTGATCAACTTCATGTATAAATCATAAGCCCCAACAAGCAAAAAATTTAAAATTTTCCCAAATTCGATAATGAATCATACAAATTACCCAGATAAGAACAACCCCAATTACGTCAATCAATCTGTTTCCTAACAAAAACAATAAAAGTTTTGATTTTTTACTTTGACGGAGATGGTGGGCAAGTGATTATGATCCTGGGAGACGACGACATAGTCAGCCAAAACGACGACGTTAGTCTGGATTTCCTCAGAGACGCACTTGGTTCCTGATGGAGGTAGTGTTAACCAAACGGCTTGGGTTGTCAATAATTGACTTGCTAAAATCAAACAGAGACTTAAAGCACCAAATTGACTCCTCTTCTTCTCCATTGAAACGAAACGATTTTGACTTGATGATCGAAAATTTTCTTCGTCGTCGTGAAGACGTTTTCAAGACAGACGAAAGAAAACGTAGGGGGAAAAAAATCAGTTTAAGCTTGGGCTTATTATTGGTTTTTTGTTTATAGACGAGAAAAAGTCTGTTAATACTGTTTACCTGTTTGTTAAGAAGATATTTATTTATTTATGGGTAAAAAAATGCATAGAAACCCCTCTGAGTTTATGAATATTCTACAGTTTTCTCCCCGCAATATTATTTAAATAAGTTAACATCCTATCTTTCACACATATTATTCAAATTGGCCCCTGAAGGCTAACTCCGTTAGTTTTTTAACCTCAATGAGATGCGGAATTACATTATTGACTTAGACTTGGTCAAGGGCCGGTTTGTTCTGGTTTCGGGTCGAATCAGGCCAGTTCAAAAAAATTTAAATCAACCTTATCCTATTTTCTCGACATGTCCGACATACGTCAACAGTGGCGGAGTCAAGACCCAGAGGTAGTGGGTTCAATGATAATGTAATATTATAACATTAAGAGTTGAAAAAATTTGAGTCGCACTGCGAAATTTTTCAAACGAAACCAAACTTAAATCTATTGAAATTCAATTAATAACTAACAATCATCTTATAATAATGACATTTATTATCTAAATAGTATCTAATAAATATGAACTTATGGAAAAATAGTGTTTCAAAAGCTTAAGACTTGAAATTAAAGAAGTTAAATAATACTAGTTATGCATAAATATATAGAATAATTTTAAATTTTCAATGTATTTATTCTTGATCTTTCATTATAATCTTTTAAAAATTATTCTATCAAACTAACATGATATTTTGTGTGGGTTCATTTTCTTATAGGATAACTATTTCAAAATTTAAGGACCAATTCAATTTTTTTTTCAAAATATTGTGGTGTCATGTGACACTATTCTCATCGATGTGTCAACGGATCATGTGTCATGTTATTGCCACATGTCACTCCATAATTTATCTACATGTTTTTCTTATTGCCATGTGTCCATAATATTTTGTACACAAGTCATGAAATTATGCACTTCACAAAATGAAATTGACTAAAATACCTCGATGATTTCGTACCCACAGCGTGGATAGTGTCAATTTTTTTTTGTGTATCTTTAGTTTTACCGGTTCGCTTGGTGTTAAAAATCTAACGGAGTTAGATTTTAGGGGGCAGTTTATGTAATATATGTATAAGATGGGGGTTAAATTGTCTTACAATACACGGGGGAAAAATGTAGAATAGTCATAAACTCAGGGGTTATTATGCATTTTACCCTTTATTTTATTGAATTATTGAATTCTAGGACCGTCACAGAGTTGGCTACTGTTGGCTTTCAACTACACGTGGCATGACGTGGCATAAAAGTAAAAAATAAAGTTTTTTTTTCTCTCTCTCGCCGCGTTGTGCTTTGTCGATAATTTCTCTTCGAAAATATAAAATCAAATTCCCTTCTTCTAGGGTTTCCAATTTTAATTCATCGACAATTTGCGGAAAAATCTTCAGGTCGTCTTCAAAAATTGTTGTTCACAAAGGTAGTCAAGCTGTTCTCCAATTCGTATTTATGTTTCCGGTTGTTTGTTTCTCGAGAAAAAAACGAAAAAAGAAAATTTTATAAAGCTCGATATCTGGTTTTGTTCATCCGTATAGGTTGGTTGAATTGAATTTCGGTTTCGTTATCCTCTATATTGGTATACGTCTATGGATATATATTGAAAATATTGAACGAATTATAGTAAAATTGGTATTTGTCTTATGATTATATGCTGAGCTGAGGCGCTCAAAGTGATTAGTTAGATACTGGAAATTCGATTCTATTAGTAATAAGTGATAGTTTTGTTTGACGGTGCAGGGAATATATTGTTCTTTATTTGAAGCTCGGGGAATCAGCGTGTTTGCTTGTCAAGCATAGAAAATAATTAGGATAAGAAGTTGATCATTGTAAGAGATGCCTCGGGACTTATCGAGATCCAGATCTCGGTCACCTTCTTATAGGCGTCGGCGTTCACCTTCTCCTCACAAGTATACCAGTAGAAGGAGCAGAAGAGACTTGAGCAGTTCGCCGTATTCATCACATTCTTATAGCAGGTGATCCCGTTTGTGTTATAGCTATTATGGTTAGACTTTTTATTCATGTTAAGAAAAATCTTAAGGAAAACCATATTTGCTTTGTTAACTGTACTCATCTCAATATCTTACCCTTCTTTATTTATCATCTGTAGCTTGTTTCTTACACTCAGTTCCTATTAAAGTAGAATGTTAGAGTACTGGTACTGTTCAATTTTCACTGTAACCGAAAGAATCAGGCATTGTGTTATTTTCATCCGATGATATTTATGTAAACTTATCTTCTGGGATTTATTTACTTTCGAAAGTACATATTTCAATATCAAATCTAGATAAGTTGTGGCCACCATACATACCAACATGGAGGTCCAATTGTTTTTTTGTTGAATTTTGTGACATTGTTTAGGGTTATGAGTTTTCCCTCCAAAGTTGGATAGTAATAGATAGTGCTTACTTTCTGGTAGTTATCTGGATTCTGGCGATGATGTTGGGAAACACATCGCTCTCCAGCTGGGTTTGATCTACTCTCGCATAGATTTTAACGCGGATCATGTTTTGCTTATTTAATCATTTACCTTATCTGTGCCATTTGTCGACATATTGTGCGTGGCCGAGTGTTGGGATTTAATTTTATACTTGGAAAAACAAGAGAAATGCATTATAGCTGGTTGGAGCCATTAGATAAGAGGGCTGTAGGATGCTTACAATTCAAAATAAAATTGCGAATACTCGATTTCTTCCCATCTTAAAGGATGGGAAGTGAGCAGGTGATGAATGCCAATGGGTGTCTTTACGCTGCTCGATTGTGATATTAGCTTCTACTTATGCTAAAAGATCGCTCACTCAATGGTTATTCATAAAGTGTTGAGGTAACTGTACTTACTTCTATATCTATGTGATGCTAGATGATCAAACGAGAAAAAAGATGTTTATTTACGTGTTTTCTTATGGCTGAAGATTCTGGCTATTGCTCAAATTTTCCCTTTATTATACAGACGCAAAAGTCGTTCCAATTCTCCACGGCGCAGGAGAAGCCGTTCTCCCTCAAGACGTCATCGGAGTCGTTCTTTGACTCCAAGGCGTTACAAGAGGCAGAGAAGTAGGAGTACATCTCTGTCTCCTCCTCGTAAATCTTCTAGCCCAAGCCTTGGGTCAGCTGAGCGCAAAAATGCTGGTGAAAAACTGAAAATTGAAGAAGAGAAGAAAAGGTATAGCAGTTATCTATTTTCCTGAAACTATTCTTGTTTTTTTTATTCCATATTATCAATATCATTGGCTTCTGGATCTCTAACTATATTTTGGGAGGCATTTGAACATATTAGTTATGGGTTTCCCTGTTCTGGTGTTCTGTTGTAGTTGGTGAGTTGTTGCTGTCTTATTGTTGTGTACTTCAACATAACAAATTTAAGTGTTTCAAATATCAATGTTGCATATTTTTCTGTAAGATACCTTTTTCTGCTATCAATGAAACAGCTTTACTTCAAGTTAAAAAATTTGCATTTAGGCATTGATAGGAACATGCAGGTCTTGTGTCCTTGATTGGGAAATGGCTTGAGGTTTTTGTTATTGGCCCTGTCTGCCAATATAGGTTGTAGAGTTGGCAATACCGGGTGAGAGGCTCGAATCTCGATGTGTGTGTCATATAAATGTGGCTGGTTACTTTGACATTCTTCTCCACAGGATTTTCTGAAGGAAGATACTGCTATTATTCAACTTGTTATATTTGATGATCTGATTGGATGCCTCATTTTTCTACTGTTGACCGGTTTTGAAACTCGTTTGTTCTGATCCTGATTCAGTTAGAGGTATGCCTTAAGCATATATGTATAGTGCTGTTGTCATCATGGAAGGTTAACTTGCAAAACACACAAGAAGAGAAAAAGTAGAATTTTCAGGACTTTGCTATTATTTGATGTTATGTCACTGGATATGGGTACATCATCAACCAAAAGTGTGTTTTCCATCAAATCTTTATCGACATTTTCCTAAACTTTTTATTTTATCACTCCAGGCGTCAACAGGAAGCAGAGTTGAAACTTATAGAAGAAGAGACTGCTAAGAGAGTCGAAGGAGCAATTCAAAAGAAAGTTGATGAAAGTTTAAACTGCCCAGAGATTAGGCTTGAAATTCAGAAAAGACTCGATGAAGGACGCAAGATACTTCTTGATGAAGTCGCTGCCCAACTTGAAAAGGAAAAGGAAATTTCCCTTATTGAGGCTAGACGGAAGGAGGTAATTTATTTTAACAATTGTTTTAGCTCGCTTGTTGCACAAGATATTGAATTTTTCCATTTTAAATAGTTAATGTTTTCGCTTTACAGGAACAAGCTAGAAGAGAAAAGGAAGAGCTTGAAAAGATGGCTGAAGAGAATCGCCGGAGGGTGGAAGAAGCTCTGAGGAGAGATGCCGAAGAGAGGCTGAGGAAGGAGGAAGAACGATATAGAGAGTTGGAAGAGCTCCAAAGACAAAAAGAAGAAGCAATGCGGAGAAAGAAATTGGAAGAGGAGGAAGAGCGTAAGAAACAAGCTACTCTCTTGGGGAAGAACAAGTCTCGCCCAAAGTTGTCGTTCGCAATCGGTTCCAAATGAAAAGAATAAAACTTGTTGGAGTAAACTTTTTTCTTCTTCTGAAAATCAATGGACAATTGTAATGTATTGTCATCTGCACTATGAAGATTCTTATAATGTATTTTATGATTCGGTTTCATGTTTTATCTTGAATTTGCTATGGCAACGTATCTCTTTCATTCGATTTAAGCTTTGTACAATTTACAGCATGTCACGTTTTCAGTACATGATTTGTCTAGTCTAATTCAATTCGTGATATTCAAGACGTAATTGGAACGACCTTTTGGTTTCCATCCGAAGACAATGTTGAGTGACTTCGGTTGTGATGCGATTGTGAATTCGGTTGATAGTTTGCTCCACAAAAGTAGCAACTTGGAAGCACATGATGAGTCCAATTCAATTTGAGATTATCGAATTTAAGACGTATTTTAGGATTTTCTGGTTTACATCCGAAAACAACATCGAGTGACTTCGGTTGTGAAGCGATTGTGAGTTCCGTTGATAGTCCGGACAGAATTTCACAAAAGTAGCAGACTTGTAAGCACTTGACAAATCTGAGCGAGCGACTTCTGTTAAACTTTTCATTTTATTCGGTCCATCTCCAATTCTGCCCTACTTTATACTCTAACAGATTGGTCCCTATATTCTCAAAATCGTCCATAACATGCGGCACCAAAATTTGTGCTTTTGTAGTTCTCTCTTTTGAGAATTATCACTCTCTACTATTAATATTGACCAATCATAGAGTAGTATTACTTCTTTTCACCCTTTCGTTAATCTATTGTATAGCTGGAAAACTGGTTCTTGATTAAAGTTCAGGTTGCAATTTTCATTTGGTGAAGTTTCTTGTCGATCAAGCTTCACAAATTCGTTAACTTCTACTACAAACCACCGTCGATGGCAGAATCATAATGCTTCAACTATTTATTAATCCGACTGACACAATAGAATATATCAACGTCTCGATAGAGTTTGGAAACAAATACTCAAAATGTTTTGAGGTTTTACTTATCAGTTCATAATAGACGTTGATATATTCTATTATTATGATTATTAATATGTGTTGAGTCTTTGCTTCCAAACAGAATTCGTGATTAATAAATAGTTGTGAATATATCATAGGAAAATTGTATTTTATATCTCTTGCGAACACGGAAAACATACCCGTCCTTTATCAAATTAGAAATTTATACTCATCTTAGATCATTATGTTAAATAAATAAGTTTATCTACCTTTAAAAAGTGTCTGGTGGGTGGTGGCACCGTTTTACGTCAACATGGTGCTCTTTTAGACCAATCGCAAGATGATGTGTAGGATCTTAGTCATGCTAAAAGCTCACCAAAAATCTTGTACACCATAAGGTCCAAATAACTAAAATATCCTTAACTTATAAACATCTTGATCAATTGAAGGGTATTTCAGTCATTTCAGCTTTACGGTGTGCATGGTGTGCACCTTTTTTGTGTGAGTTTAGTTTGCAGTAGCAGAGTTATGCGGTGTTATATACAAGAAACAAAATATAGGGACCAATTCTTTAACTGTTATAAGAATACAGTGACTGATTTCGAATTTCCCCATTTGTTTATTCTTTGTAAAAAGCCGGTAATTAGTTGGGCCGTATCTTACCAGATCCTGACACGTGGCAAAAAGCAGTTTATATAGAGTGTGACGAGCGATCAGAAATTGTTCAGTCTCCATTTTCGACCTAGCAGAAAAAAGCAATGCCCTCTTTGACTTGGGTTCAGGAGAAGAGGAGTCGAACTCAGCAGGTGAACGGCGTTTCATGGGACTCGTCGTGGCGAATTTCTGCTTTTTTCAACTCTTCTTCCTGCTGAACCCAAGTCAAAAAGGGCCGTCGCAATCGCCGCCTATTCCGTCTTCTTCACTGGATTTGTTGTAGTTCTTTTAAGTATTCACTTCTAAAGATTCTTGCTAATGTAAAAGTGTTTCTGTAATTAGGGATTGCGATCTTGTCGTGATTCTATGATCAATTTGGGATTCTGAGAAATTAGGAATCTCATATGATTGGTCACTTTAATTCTGTTTTTCTAAACTCTCTAAAGATTCTTGTAAATGAAAAAATGTTTCTGTTTTAGGGATTTCGATATTTTTGCGATTCTATGATCCCATTGGTATTGTTGGATTTCCGATTATGGCTTCCTTTAGGACACTTATTATGTATGTAATCTCATAAATTTTGTTACTTCTTGAAGCTGAAGACGTTCAGGCAATGTATTAGAAAGCTCTGTGAGTTGTGTAATGAAGTTTCAATCGAGGATGATGGAGCCATGATCATCACTGCTCAAGATGAAAAACACACAGATTTCAACACTCGAGGAGCCATCATCACATCAACTGTCACCGAGGTATGTTTCTCCTTTCTCGATTGTTAACCCTGTTTGGTTTCTGAGATTATTAGAACCTAAAGGGAATGAAAATTTCTTCTTCTTTTTTTATCGTCTCACTCAACTGATATGACTCTCTTATCTCTGTTCTGTTAACTGTTTTGCCGATATGCATTGCAAACTACCCTGTTTTGATTTAGAATGGACGTTACTTGACGAATGGTGGAAGTAAATATTAGTTGCTTTGATCTTTTGATAATGTGATTCATAGGAATAATAACTGTTTGCAGCAGATTTCATATTCTTTGTCCCCAAGTTTCCTTTTTTTCAACAATGTGAAAATTCATGTATGGTTAGGTTCTCTGAACGTAATCCATCTTTTCAGTGTTCACAGTGTCATAAAAGCTTCCTTTTTCCCTTCATGGCTAATTTGTTCATAATATGGATGTTTTGCTTAAATGAATGGTCGAATTGAACTTTGCTTGTTATAAAAGTTTCTGTTTGCAGCAGATTTCATATTGTTTGTGCCCGAGTTTTCATTTTTTCACAATGCTCGTTATATAACTAGGGAATGAATTTTTCTTATTAGGTTCTCTGAACAACATCCATCTTTTCAGATTTCACAATGCTATAAAAACATTTTATTGCTAACTTATTCATAGGATGTTTTGCAGGATTGCATTGAGGAACCAGAATTGGAACCGGAACCTCAGTCTGAACCTATTCCGGAATCTGCACCTGCCACTGAACCAAAGCCTCAACAAGAAACTGAAGAAGCGAAAGTGACAAATAAAAATCGGGAGCCTCTTGTCGAAATCGACTGTCATTGTGGTGAAAAATATCATCTATTTTTCACTGAAGGAACGTGCTACTATGAGATCTATCACAAAGCTTGTTTTTAAGCCCAAAAAACGGATACGAAAATCATCTCTGCCAAGTAAACTTCAGAATTCCTTGCTGTTGAAGCTGATTCCTTCTCTTTCCATTGTTGATGAGATTTATTCTGCTACATTGAAGGTCAAGCCACTTGTTGACCCTGATTTGGTTAGTTCGTGACTTTACTTTACGGAAGGTTCTGAATATTGGATTTTGATATGAATTCTTTAGTCATTTACTCTGTATAAGTTGTCAATACTCATTTGTTTATATGCAATACTTTAGAGGATCAATGGTATATGTTTTCAATACACCTTTGTTCATAAGCAATAAAGTTTGTGCGTTTGTTTTCAATGTTTACATAAAAGCCATTTAGCTTTACTTTGAATTTATATTTATCCAAGCTTTGCTTTGATCCTTCAGTGAAGTAATCTATAATACTCCCTCCGTCCCTAATTACTTTTCACTGACGATAGTTGTCATACTTTATATAAGGAAACTAATACGAGATTGAGAAAATAGGAAAATAATAGTCTCGACAAAGAAACTTTGATGAAAGTCGTATATTAGAGTTAGAACATAACATGTGTCTACATGACTACATTCAAACATAACGTCTTAAAAAATAGATCAAATCAGACTAGGTATTTGGTCTTCAATTCGTCATGAAGGTGTAAACAAACCTATCCCAAATTTTCCAGTCAATTCGGAATCGATATCCGAAGCTTCACAAATTCGTTAACTTTCTACAACAAACCACCGTCGATGGCAGAATCATAATGCTTCAAAAAAGATAGTTAGCAACAATAGATTATTATGATTCATTCACTCTTCATTTGACAATAGCAAAAAAGTTGCTTGTTTATGAACTGTACAACATGCCTCATCACACAAAACAACTTTTCTTTTATTAATCACAAACCTTGCAACAAATCATCACAAAGAAGGATTTTATCTTGAAAATCTTACAACTTTCATAGTTGTTCAGGGAAAACTTTCCCCATGAAATTGATGAAACGTTTGGCGTAGACTTTTGGCGCGACGACAGATATCGACAATGGGTCGAATTTCAGCGATTTAAGAGCATGTTCTGTTCTCTTTTTAACGTTGTAGGATTGCAGAATATCAATTATCCCCATGTAGAGAACAACATCATACACTTCGAAAATTTCTATGTCCGATGATTCAGAATCCAGCCATAGCTTGTGATTCGCCTGAGCTGGCATGTTTACACCTAACTGCACTCGTAACCTGGAAAAACAAAATATGAGTCCTCGAGTTAAAAAATATCTTAGAAATTCTATAGTTTTCCTATACATAAGCTAGCTACCTTCCTGTTTCGGGGAGTATAAGATCAACTTCCTTCTCGCCGAGGGAGAACGCTCTCAACGCATTCCCTCGGATGTGAGGACCTGGCGCACTCCTCATAACACTTGGCTCATGGCTCACCAGAAGCAGTCCCTTTGGAGGAATTAACAACCCCCCTTGAGATGTTCCACCTACAAGATATAACACAGTGACCAATTCCTTTCACGAACAAAAGAAAATGACCAAATCGTGTAAATTGATAAAGTAAAGGGACAAATTCAAATTTAGTTACCTTCAATGGATGCTGAATTGTCATGATCAGCAGCTGCATGAGGAGGTTCTAAGAAACCTTTCATATGATCAGGAGCTCTAAAATGTAATCCTAAAAGAAGACTGTAATCAATAATATTTTGCGACTCCAAAAAATTACAGTCCAGAGAAAGTTGTCTGCAATATCGAAAAAAACAGCATGAAGGTAAGAAAAATTTATCCTCCTTTCATATCTAGAAACTAATTTTGTGCAGATAAATGAAATATCAACTTACTGGAAAAGAGACTCTCGTAATAACTTGTCCATGCAAAAATCATAAGCAAGATCAAGATCTTTAAGAGTCGTGTTCTCTTGAATTTTATGTTTTTCGGTAATTCTTCCATGAGATGAGCCTTTAAGATCATAACGCTGATGAATTCTCAACTCTGTACAAAACATATTTCCCATCACCACAAACCTAACCTTTCTTCCACCACTTAATTTTATCTGATGCAGCCCAAAAAATTTTGTTATCAGAGTGTTCTCATGGTTTTTCACATGGTGGTAATAATCCGGAAGCATCCTCAAAAATACCTACGCGATAATGATTCGAGTTAAGTTTGGAATAAATAAAAGTAATTTCTTGATATTAACTTTTGAATGGGAAAATTTTCTAACCTTGAGTTCAGATCCTTTTAATGTCTTTATGACAAATCTATCATCTTTTGAAAGATAGAATAAACTGCCACTTTTTCCGGGAGACGAAAGTTCCCTGAGACCATCATCCCCACAAATGGACATCATGAACTCTGCCGGATCTAACTTAAACAGCTCCCTCAAATTCCTGATGAATTAATTAAATTGTAACAAAGATATTTCCTAGTTTATATTATTTCAAATGAAAAATAGGAAGATTGATGAATGAAGATTTACCTAAAAACCATAGGGCAATAATCTTTCCATTGAAAATCAATAGAACGGTGTGGAGGTGTAAATTGTGAGCCTTTCCTAGGAAAATACATTCTTATTCTTGCTCGATCACTGAAATCAGAACCTCTAACTTCCCGAGAAGGTACTGGAGTTATCTTTCCAACAGTGTACCTGAGAAACTTGAAATTAAGAAAAAAACAAACAGAAGCACTGAATTTTGATATTTAAATTATAAAAACTCCATTTACAGAAGAAAAAAGTTAATTACCTGATCCCGAGTTGCAAATTAAGCATCAGATAGTAACTCCGGTGACTATCAAAAATCTGTATACAAGATTTCTTTTTAGTTTCCTTTGCATGGAATAAGTTCTTTGCTTTTCTTTTTGACAAACTGGCTGAACTTTTAACTCTTTCTTTAATTAAGACTCCCTGAATATATTCCCTTTCATAAATCAATGTATTGTCTTCTTTTCCTTCATCTTCTTCCACACCATTTCGATTTTCGTCAGAGAATCTGCTCGACGAATCTCGACATGTCACTGATTGATCAGACAATTCAGCACTTACATCTAGAGATGATCTTCTACGAGATGCTCGTCGAAAGGAATTACTTTTAATTATACTACCGATTGGAATCCTTTCAGAAAGGCTACGTGCAACTCTTGGCTTTCTTTCATGATCCAAATCTAAATTAGACAATGCAACATTGTCTTTATTACTATTAAACTCTAATGAACTACCTATTGTCTTTAGTTCAGGAATATGTTTACTTCCAGCTGGATAAAAAGTCCCTTTCCCATCTTTTAACCCTTTGGACCAAGTTCCGAAATAATAAGATCCATCCTCACCAAATTTATAAATTCCGAAGCCGTCTCTAACCCCATTAGACCAAAATCCATCGAAAACGTCGCCGTTTCCCCACTTCATAACTCCTCTCCCACACATTTTTCCATTACTCCAATGTCCAATGTATGAGTTCCCATTACTGCTCCAAGAATAACTACCACAACCTTCATGAACATTTTCTTTCCATGACCCTTCGTAAAAATCTGAATTACTGTAATCTTTTTTACCGAAGCCATGTCGAATATTCATCCTCCAACCTCCTCGATAGATAGAACCATCCATGCTGGTGAAGGTTCCTGAACCATGAAGATAACCACCAGAGAAATCTCCCTCGTATTTAGCTCCTGACGTCCACATGATCTGTCCTTTCCCTGTCATTTTACCGTTTTCCCAATCGCCGTCGTAAATCGTTCCGTCTGCCCATGTATATTTTCCCCTTCCATGGGGAACCGCTCCCTTGTAAGTACCAGCATACACATCTCCGTTTGAAAATAAGTTTTCGTTCAGTCTGCAATGAAACCCACATAATATCAGCAAACCATATATGATTTCTCAATCAGAAAGATGTTGGAGTCATTATTATATATTTTACCTTTCCATATCTTCCATGATTAATGATCTTAACATAGGCATCTCTTCCGGCTCATCACTCAAACACGAGAATTCGTTTCCGGTTAATAACAGAATGCCCTTTGAGACTGATAGATTAAAGAGAATGTCATTATAAATACTAAAATGGCATCATCTTTAGCTTTTTAAGGTTCCTAATTCCTATAATTATCTCTTCATTGTTTCAGAAGAAGGTTCCGTTTCAAGTACAGAATCTATGTATTGTCAAACCATCATTCATAACATGAAAACCAAACATTAGGCATATATATCTAAGCATAAAATTCAACCAAACACGAAATTAAGCATAAAAATTAAGTAATAAATAACTCAAAAATACCCAGAAATCACTTCTCATTTCAATTAACATAATCAAATTAGTTCAAACTGCTAAAATTCAATCTAATTAAGAAAACCCTAAAATGATAATTAAAAAGGGTATGATTGAAATCAAACTTACCTGAAGAAAATTACTTCAAAATGAAACCTTTTTCTTGATTGAGCTCAAACCCAATGCTATATTGCTTGGTGGCGTTTTGAATTTAATGTCCCAAGAAAAAGAAAAAAAGCATAAAAAAGTTTATTCACCTGAAAAATAAAATACTAATATAAGAAAAAAAGAAAGCATCTTGCATTAGAAAATACATATCAATTTGAAAGCTTTGGAAAAAGATTACTCACAATCCAGATCCTCTCCTTGAGATAGAAATTAACTTCAAAGTCTCTCCTTTTTGAAAAATAAATAATTAAATAAGTAAAATCCAAATTTTTTTAACCGTTGAGACAGCTCACCATACACTTACACAATCTTCTTCTCTGCATAAAATCTTGAAGAAGGAAGGAGGTTGTGTTGTGGTGCTCTGTTATGAACAGATCTTTAGATAAAATACAGACTAGCCATTAAGGTTTAGTATAATACAATATTTACCCACTTATGTCTTAGAAGTCAATAAAACGTCCCTTACTTTGCCCACATTGTAATTATTACTATATCTGAAATAAATGTTATTTTATCATTTTTAAATTTATTTAAAAATTAATATATTTGAATTATTATTATTATTGTCTGATTTTTGGAATTGATTAAAAAATTAAATCGACTTCTATTTAAAAGATGGAGGGTGTATTTTCTTATCCTACTCTTCATTTATATTAAATACTTCGTCCGTCCCGAAAAATAACTTACACAATTTTCATTTTTATTTGTTTATAATTAGTTGCCCACCTAATCTTACTCAAAAGTCAAACTTTTTGTTGTTATAATATTTTAATACTTAAAATGGCTAAATAGAAGTGTATTTTAGTCTTTAATATCGACAATCATTAACTTCTTTAATCTTCATAAAACTCCAAAATATATTGATTAATAATAGATGGAGTAGGGTAAATAAGACTTTTGAAGTATTTCGTCTCATGGCAAGAATCAGGGGTTAATTGTGGTTATTTTAAATATAAGGAGGGGAAAATAGTATAAATGACCAAAAGTAAGGGGTTTGTTTACAATTTACCATGTTTCTTTTCTCCACATGGGAGAAAGAGAAAAAACTGCTGAGAAGACAAAAATTGGCTTCCACGAATAGGTGTCGCGCGTCATCCTGCCACGTGTCATTCAGTGGACATGTCATAATTCTTTTGTTTATCTGTTTTTAGTCAGACTGACGGCTGACCATTTGCTAACCTCAGAAACATGTTCAATAATCATGTTTAAGGAAATATCTAAACAACTACTTAAACTTTTAATTCCTCTTTTAGAAGCATCTGTCGGCTTAAATTGCAATACGTATTTGGTATATTTTCAAGTTAAAATTTTCAAGATCGTTTATTTTATTTTCTTCGGAACGTCGGTGAAAACTTAAATCATTCATTCTTTTTTTTTTTATATATATATTTTGATAATATTAAATCATTCATTAATAATATCCAAAAAATTCAATTATATTTTCTAGGTCGTTTAATTAAAGTCTAGAGACAGATAATTTGTTATTTTCTAAAGGAAAAAAAAAATAGACAAGACCGATTCAACAGTATTTTCAAGGTCATTTAATGAGAAATTTTTTTAAATCAGACAGATTAATCTCCATTCTAACTGTCAATATATAAAATGGTTTAAAATTGATCATATAATTTTTTTCATTCATAAAATATCTAAATCGAATCTAATGGTTAAGGATGTGAAGACAAAAGATTATGTATTTTTTTTTGTTTATTAGTTGTTGCGTGTAATTTCCACTAATTTACGTAAGTTCCCACTTCGATGGTTTTTCTTTATTGGAAAAGTTACATGTAGTTATTGTTATATTAGTAGTGTATAGTTTAGACTTTATGAGAGAAATTAAAACAAATCATTAATACTATTCTGATCGATAACTTATTAAAATTGAGTTATATATCTCATTAGGTCGTCACTTCATGTTTAATATATTTTTTTCCTATATAACGAGTTTAATATTTGTGGAGCGGATTTTTAATGATAGATCGTATATATTAACTATTAAGCATATATATATATAAAAAAAAAAAACCGAGTTAAGCAATTTATATGTGGGTTGCCACACATGTAAGTAAATAATATTTTCTTTTGAGAGTAAGTAATTAATATTTTAAGCATAAGTTTTTATTTATTTATCAAAGATATGGAGTGATTAATTTTCTGGGGCTGACCTAATTTGAAAGATGAAACATAATTATTTAAAAATAATGCTAAAGTAGGCCAGCAAATTAAAAAGCTATTTTGTTTGGCAAAAGTAAGTGGGGAAGTCTTATAATATTATTAAAAGGACCAAAGATTTACACACAGCTCATCTCGACGTGGATTCTCCTGCTCGTCTCGTTGCATTACTGATCAAGGTGGCCACTAGTCGATTCAGGTGTCTATTGATTCATAATTTGAAAAGAAACATTATAATAAAAGGATTGAATGAATTATTTGAAGTTAATCAGTAAAGTTTTATGCTTAATCACGTTGTAAGGAACATATATAAATTCATAATAATAATGGAGGGAATATATACTGTGCGTGTATGTTGTGACTTTAAAAAATAAAAATTAAATGATTCAATTTTTTTTAAATATTATTTACTACTTTGTGAGTGATTTTTTTTTTATTAATTACACATTGAATGGATGTGAAGCGAAGAATCACTATTTTTTTTTTGTTTAAATATGAAGGTATGGTTTATTTTCAAAAAGTAAATAAATAAGAAATGAAGGTATGGTTTTTGAAGAATCACAATTATACGAGGTCGATTTGTAGAGGATGTTTTTAAAACACCAACGATTTTTATTCGTTTGGAAGAGAGGGTTTTATTCGAAGATTATTGATAACTTTCTCTAAATCGATTCCATAATTTTATTAATTTATTTCCTTCGTTATAAAAAAAAATAAAAATCGAAGAGCACGTGATTAAACACACGTCAAGTTATGTGGGACTTTCTTAACGAGTCAATGATATCTATAGAAAAATTGTTTTTCCTTTTGTAAATGGTACATTTTCTCTTATAAAAAGGAAAGAAAATAAATTCACTCATTCGTTAATAACAAATCTTAAACGAAATAAGAAATGTTATTTATCAGGGGCGGATCTATGTGCTTTTTTGAGGACCAGAATCCCACCCAAATTTTTAAAAAAATAAAAAATATGCTAAAATACTATATAACTTATGAGGTTAGTTATGTACATAATAATGCATTATGGCATAGTGGTAAGTCCTCTAACTTTCAATCTTGGAGTTACTTGAGTTCAATACCCAACTTAAGCAATTTTTGTATTTTTTTTTATTTCTCCAGCATTTTATGTTTTTTCTTTACTTTTCAAAAAAAAATTTCTACTCCCAACTCAAACAATTTTGTAAATTTTTATTTCCCCAATATTTTATGTAACTTTGTTTTGATTTCTTTTTAAAAATATTTTTCTCATCACAACATCACTTACTTGAAAAAAATGATAACAGTGAAACTAAAGATATCATGTTAGTTAATATATTTAGAATACATTTTATTTTTACTTCAACAGATATTATCAATTTTTTTAAATAGTTTATTTTTATCCATATTTTTAGAATGATTGTAACATGTAAATTTTCAAATTTTATTTTTAATACTAAAATTTATTTAAATGAATTAAAATTTTCGTGTAGTAATAAAATTAATTATTATTTGTGACTAATTTTTTTCATGAATATCGATTTAAGCTAATAAAAAAAAATTTCACGGTACAATTTAGATTTTAAATCCATAGTAACTTTCGGTCCCTCTCGACGTCCAATCTTAGATCCGCCCTCGTTATTTATCCATTGCTCTCCATAATGTTAATGTTTACCACCCAAATAGAAAGAAATTTTGCAGTTAAAATGAATTCTTATTGGACTCACGAACACGAGTTTACTTGAAGCCCAAAGCAGCTGTCTTTGGGGGGTTGGACTTGAATGGCAAAGCCTTAAATATAAAGGACTAATGTACATAACACAAACACATGGGGATGAAAAAAACTAATATATCTCTGTTTTCACTTTCATCCGTCATCTCGTCTCTGTGATCTGTCAAGTATAAAGTACAAAGGAAATGGAGATAACTCCATTCCAACTCGGTTACAACTCAGTAAGCTCTACAAGATTATAGGGACATTTGTTTGCACTTTTTATACCTCTTAATCTGAATGAATCAGGTGTTACTCTATTAAAATTGTTTGTTTAATTTAAGATTTGGGCTCATAATACCACTTAATACCTCTGAGCGAATCAGATTAAAAAGAGTATGAAAACAATTAAGAGACATGAGCCTGTATGCCCAGCGTTTAACCTGCCAAGTTGAATAGCTTGGACAGCAAGCCACTTTGAATAGGTTTTGTGTTGCCATTTTCTTTCCCGTCAAGCTTCTCACATAAATTCGGAGGAACGTCGACAGCAGGATTGCAGTTAAAGAAACCATGTGGCACAAGCATAAAACCGGTACGTTCACAAGGCATAACTGGCCAATCTTCCAACCGAGGGACATGTGTGACTCCAAACACATACCATAGAACTACATTTGCTTCTTCCAGAGATCAATTCTTCTTAACCCAAGTAGCCAATCCTTCACCAACTCTAGGATTTTGATTAGGAAACTCTCCTCCAGGATACATCTCATTCGGATCGTATCGTGTAACCCAAAGATTGTGCTTCAAGAAAGCTGCTCTTCTCATGAACTTGGCATCAGGACTTGCATACGGCAAACAGTTTGAACCATGTGCAAGCTTGTAGGCCGTCAATTGTCCTGTCCTGTTCACAGCTCGAGTGTTTCTAACAACCCAATGTCGAGCTGCCGACGGATTACAATCGTGCATCACTTCTAGTTCGGATTTAAGAATTCTCTCTTCAGCATAGAATGCATTGTGGCGTGGGTTGTGCGCACTGGGTTTCTCGAATTTAATGTTGACCTCGACAACCTGATTCCGCACCTCCTCCCCAGGCTTGCTATCGACAGCCATATCCATACGAGCGATGAAGAAATGTTGGTGAATCGGTGCATACAGGTCAGGTGCTATCGTCGTATAGTATTTACGAAATTCTCCAGGTTGTAATGCTCCTAAACTTAAAATTCCTGTAGGTTTAACCTCGGCCTCAATTTTCCCATCCTGATAAAAGTGCCAGTAGAATGCATACTCATAGTTTGCTATTGTGCATACAAAAGAGACCGACAACCTCCTTGATCTTCTAACTTCTGATAATCCTGTTCTCCAATCTTGATGTTTCCACGACATACCGTGGTCCTTTTCATGTAAACATACACAATTCTCGATGGTCTCAACGCCTCCGGTAAAATTCGTCATGTGAGCATCAAAGTACTTGATATAGCCCAGACAATCACATCCCTTCCTTAGAGAAAGTGCATTTTCCCAAGGCCGTCTTCTCCAGCATCAAAAGCATTTTTTCTATAATGTGGTTCGTTGGGGTCTCCATATGGTACCACCATCTCCACAAAGCACAGCCTCTCAGCGACAGACCTTCGACCACCATTTCCATCGACATACGCCATAGAATGTATGACCAAACCTTCCTTGGGAGTAAAACCGATTCTGAAATTCCACTTCTGCCATTGAACATAATGGCCATTGACTCGAAAGCTTGGACTTTCAGGCTGAACAATCCGTAATGGCTTCACGTCACTTCTATCGACGCCACCTCTCGATTCACCAGGCGTATAGTTCCTCAATGGGTCCGGTGGCGGCACGGGAATGAGTTTCCGGTCTGCAAATTCAATCACCTCCATGTGTTGCATATCAACAAGTACATGGATGCCTCCAACCGATTGGGAGTAACCATTTTCCAACGGACAGTTACTCTGTTCGGTTCTACAGATTATGAGTGGTTTCGCAAGCCGGCGGCTAGGAGAGTCAGTGTCACTGTAATAACCTACACACCATGGATCAACCATTACAAGATCCTTATCATCAATACCCCTTTTCTTCATTGCCTTTATAAATGGAGGAAAATCTTTCACAACAGCTTCACAAGCAGCATATTCTTCAGCATCCATCGGAGGCTGGACGTCTGGAATGACTTCAGACGATATAACCTTTCCCCTATGATGTCCGCCTCCTCGAGTTACAGCATGAACCTCTGTCAACTCAACAACCCATATACTAGTCTCGTTTGATTTTTTGTTCTAGGAGGGAGATTTGTAGGAATATTGATGGTTTTAGGAATTTGTAGTGATGGCTGAAAAGGAGGAAAGAAATATGCATCTGCTAAAGCAACAACTTGCTTTTCAGGTTCTAGAAGAACTACCTCGATAAACGCATGCTATCTCTGACCTCGGGAGTTTCTCCAGCTGCTCTGACTGTCTCCACAGCGACGTAAATCTCTGCAGCTGATAAAGGGTCCAAAGGATGGCTGGTGTGAGTTCTCAGCATTCCTCTGGCGGCGTTAATGGTAATTTCAAGCTGATCGTCAGGACGACTAATATCCAGCAAATCTTTAACAACGTCAGGCGTGGCGTCAGAGGCTGAGGAGTTGCAACAGGCGGCGGCTGCGGCAGCTGAGGATGGTGGTAGTGGTGGTGGTAATGACGGTGACGCGTTCTCTTGCGTAGTTGAGGCCATCGTTAACGGATAATTAAACTTGGCAATTCCTAGACAATAGTACTATTATTATTAATGCTGACTTACAACAATCACTATCTATCTCTTACACCTTATTGATGCAACATAAACGATCATTATATAGAGAGATACATTTCTCAGTTTCCTGAAAGGTTTACGAAATATGAATCATAATCCTTAGAGGAATATTAAGAGGATAATCGCCAAGTTTCGCATACCTATAATTAATCCTAATCCTAACAGGAACATTAAACGCAATTACTACCTCAATAGAAAAAAATATAGAAGAATGTTAATTTAAATTATAAAAAATTTCGCAATAAAAAAATAATTGTCTAAAATGATTTGAGACTTTGGAGTCAAAATTGAATTCTTTTTTTTTTCTTTTTTGTTTTTTATGCCTAGTACAAATCTAGTCTCATATAAAAAAACGTCTTAAATATTGGGTCACGTTTTTGATTGATAAAAATTAAATTCTTTTTTATATTTTAGAAAAACATAAAATAAAATCTCTTTGTTCTTAACATCTTTTTGAATTAATATTATTGAGACCCCTAAAATAGATCGGAATTATAAAATTATTAATTTATAAATATACAATTATCTTAAAATCATATTTTGGCATTTTAGGATAAAAAGGTCATCAATCGAGTGAATTTACTAATTTAGCGGGTGCTATATTATCCGTTAATTTTACGCTCAAGTACGATATAGCTTCAGCCTTCAAGCCCATAGAAGTCATTAGGGTAATGGACTTGAATGGAAAATTCTTAAAATAAAAAAGGACTAATATACATATTATAAACACTTAGGGATGAAAGCTACTTTATCCAATTATCTCTGTTTTCACTTTAATCAGTCATCTCTGCAATTCTGTCAAGCAAGGAAGCTCAACAAAAATGAAGATAGCTACAGTTGGAATTGTTCTTTACACTCTCCCAACTAGTCAACTACCATTTAATCTTCTCGGAACTCCATCAGTATCCCATCGTCGGCCAATTTCATCAATTCATGCTTCATCGTCGTCGACGACCACGAAAGAAGCGCACAGAACGACACGCACAAGGCCACATTCAAAGTCTTACTTAGAGAGACAAGACGCAATTATTCAATTTCTACAGTCAACTGACTTGGACTCAGCTCTTCTAAGGTTTCTTTGATTCTTTAATCTCTTTTTGATTCTGGGTTTTGCTGTTACTGTGTCAATCGGTTTGATTTTTGAGACCAAATCGTGCACTTTCGTGTTAAGTTTAGTTGTTCTTCTGGAATTTGTGTTTAATTGTTGGCATTATATGCTTGACTGTGTTATCTTTTCCCTTTTTCATTTTGTGATTCTGTAATTTTGTGTATAGGTTAGGTGGGATTCTAAAGGCACCCGACTTGAATGTCATTTTGCGGCAATTTGGGGAGCAAAGTAGATGGGAAGAACTTTCTAAGGTGATTGAATGTGTAAAATGTATTTCTTCGTTTGCGGTTCTTATGTTATTATGGCTTATTTCTTGTTTGGCAGCTTTTCGAATGGATGCAACATAATGGAAAAGCTAGTGCTTCGTCTTACAGCAGTTATATAAAGTTCATGGGGAAAAGCTTAAGCCCTGTAAAGGTCCTGGAATTCTACAACAACATTTCAGACGAATCGATCAAAAATAACGTCTTCATATGTAACTCTATCCTTAGTTGTCTGGTCAGGAGTGGGAAGTTTGACAGCAGCATGAAATTGTTTCAGAAAATGAAGCAGGACAGCCTTTCACCAGATGGTTTTACATATAACACGGTATTTATCGATATTGAATGGCGATATAGATACTATTTGGCCATTTTATCATTATTAATTGTATTTTTTTTGTCAAGCTGTTTACTGGTTGCATTAAGATGAAAAATGGGTACGACACTGCAATTAAGTTGGTTCAAGAGTTGAAAGATAATGGTTTGAAGATGGACGCTGTGATGTATGGGACAATTTTGGCTGTTTGTGCTTCAAATAATTTATGTGAAGAAGCAGAGAGATATTTTAACGAAATGAAGGGTGAAGGAATTTCACCAAATATTTATCACTATAGCTCTTTGCTTAATGCTTACGCTTCAGATGGAAACCATGAGAAAGCAGATTCGTTGGTTGAAGAAATGAAATCTTCTGGGTTAGTACCAAATAAGGTTTGTTTTGTAATGTCATTTCATGATTTAGCATTTTTTAAAAGTTAATTACCACTGTATAGATTGATATTTAACGGTGTCGCTGTTTGCAGGTAATGCTTACAACTTTATTAAAGGTGTATGTAAGAGGAGGCTTGTTTGAGAAATCCAGAGAACTATTAGCTGAGCTAGAATCTTTGGGTTATGCTCGAGATGAGGTAACATTGAATGTCAATATTTTCTGCCTTTGTAAAGTTTGATTCATATTCTTGCAATGAGTTGGTTGTCTAACACAAGTTGACTGGGCCGAGTTTGCGATTGACTCAGTAAAACCAGTTAACTCAGTGAACAACGAGTTGACTGGATCGAGTTTGGGGGTGACTCAGTAACACGAGCTGACTCAGTAAAAAATGAGCCAACTCGGTCTTTGCGAGTGACTCACTGAAACGAGCTGACTCAGTGAAAAACGAGTTGACTCAAACTCTATAGACCTGTTCATACTCGCTACAAACTCCCGAGATGATCTGGCGAGTCTTTGAGTCTGCTTTCGTAGTTCAAAATAGACTTAAAACTTAAAGCTGGGAAGACAAAAATCCCGAGCTGACTTTACTCTTTTTTTAGCTTTTTTCAGTAACCGCTAAAGCCACTAAAGTCTGTTATTTTATATATTTCCAGATGCCATACTGTTTATTGATGGATGGTCTATCAAAGGCTGGGCGACTAGATGAAGCAAGAACAGTTTTCAATGAAGTAAAAGAAAAACGTGTCAACTCTGGTATGGTTAGATTTTATTTCATTTTTTCTTGCTGATTGGTGCAAATTTCAATGTACATTCTGGGTGATCATGAATTTTTTCTTTCAGATGGCTTTGCCCACAGTATTATGATAACAGCATTTTGCCGAGGTGGACTTATTAACGATGCAAAGGAGTTGGCAAACGAATTTGAAGCAAATCAGTATGGAAAGTATGATTTAGTAATGTTAAACTCAATGCTGTGTGCTTACTCTAGAGCTGGTGAAATGGAAAGTGTAATGCAGACAATGAAGAAGATGGACGAATTAGCAATCAGTCCTGATAAGAATACACTGTCTATCCTAATTAAATACTTTTGCAAAGAGAAATTATATCTTCTTGCTTACAAGACCATGGAAGATTTGCGTAGTAAAGGCTACCAACCCGACGAGGTATGTAAATATATCTATTTTTTTGGGGTAATGCTATTTCTAGGAATTGAAAATGCTCTTTCTAGGATTGAACACCAAGACTGTATATGTGTATTGCAGGAACTTTGTTCAACCTTAGTTTATCATCTGGGTAAAATTGGAGCTCACATGGAAGCATTTACTGTTTATAATACATTGAGATATAGCAAGAGAACGATGTCTAAGGCACTTCATGAGAAAATTTTGCACATTTTACTGTCTGGACGGTTACTCAAGGATGCTTATTTAGTTGTAAAGGTGATATTTTTATTTTATTTTTACAAATTGTTAATACATCTATTTCACTTCCAATTTTCTTAATTTTTTTTCCTATCAGGATAATGGAGGATTGATTTCTCAACCTGCCGTGAAGAAATTTGCTGTTAAATTTGCCAAGTTTGGTAATATCAACATGATGAATGATGCTTTGAAGGCTGTTCATAGTTCCGGCTACAAAATTGATCAAGGGATATTTCATTTCGTCATTTCGAGATATATTTCACAACCTGAAAAGAAAGAGTTGCTCCTGCAATTGTTAGAATGGATGACGGGGCAAGGCTATGTCGTTGATTCGACGACAAGAAACCTAATTCTCAAGAACTCTCAATT
This sequence comes from Rutidosis leptorrhynchoides, assembly GCF_046630445.1. Taxonomy (NCBI): domain Eukaryota; kingdom Viridiplantae; phylum Streptophyta; class Magnoliopsida; order Asterales; family Asteraceae; genus Rutidosis; species Rutidosis leptorrhynchoides. The sequence goes on from NW_027266720.1 coordinate 62,430, forward strand.
ATTTGGTCGTCAGCTCATTGCTGAGATTTTGTCTAAGCAGCATGCTATCTCTAAAGCTAATAGATCTTTAGATTGAGAGAGATGATGGTGGAGCCAGGCAGGTTTCTCAAGAAAACCATGGTCCCTATAGCTATAAAAGTTTCAATTTTTGACATGTATATTCTTTAACCTATACATTTCCGATTCCGGGCTGTTTGTTCACTGGAAGCAGCAAATTTTGGGTTCTAGACTCTAGCTTAGGATTCAAATTGAGGACGAACATAATTGAATGTGCATTTCATAATTATATTTGAATGAATTGCTGTATGATACAGATTTAAGTTATACTAGATTGACATGAAATTGAGTTTCTATTATTCAACGAATAATATGATGCATTTGCAGCTATCAGCATTAGTTTCTAACAGTATCTACAGGATAAAATTGTATTCTATCTGACCATGCATTTTCTTCTTCTGGAATCAAATCCGAAATGCATTTCCAAACAGCACTGTTTGTCTTAAACCCACTTCCGAATGCAATCTGCCAAATCTTGTCTCCTTTCTTCACCTTTCCTTTTGCTTCCAGGTAGCAGAGCTCGTACCAGAGGGAAGACGACGACGTATTTCCGAACCTGTACAGAGTCATCCTAGAAGCTTCTACATCTTCTTTGGTCAACTTGAGAGTGATCTCCATAGCATCAATCACAGCTCTGCCTCCAGCATGTATGCAGAAATGCTCGAACGCCTTTTTGAAATTCGGTATGTAAACTTCTCTTTTCTGTTGGCTGATTTTCTCTGAAATGTATCGGAGAACTACCGACCATGCATATCGAACCTGTTCGGAGAATGGCAGCACAAGCGGGCCTAATTCCGATATATTGATACGCAAAGCTTTTCTGGCAACATGAACAAGTGCTCGTGACAGGGAAACTCCGACATATCCGTCTTTATCAGGCTGTTGAATTACAGAGCAGTAAGCTTCATCGTCTGAACCCGCGTGGGTTCGGATGACATGAAGTAGCTTGTACTTTGCTGTGTTCCTGTCTTGTTTCTTGTTAGATAACAGAATCCCAGCGCCTCCCATTCGGAAGATGGTATTAGCAATGAGCATAGATTTGATTTTTCCCTTGTAACCATTCGGAGAGATGGCTTCCATACTTAGAACCAAAGCCAACGAGTTATTATGAACTTTAAGAAGATCTTTGGCTAAGTTTATCGACAAAAGTCCCGCACTGCAACCCATTCCACTCAAGCTGACGCTTTTCACGTTGCTTCGCAACCCGAATTTGTTTATGATCATCGCTGAGATCGACGGAGTAGGACAGAACAAGCTACAGTTCGTCACCAATATGTCGATGGATTTCGGGTTTATTTTATGCTTCTTGAATAGATCTCTGACGATTGTGAAGAGAACTTCTTCGACTTCTTCTTGAGATTTTTTTATCGAAGAGCTTGGCGGTAACTCGTGAGTTGGAGGAGGTACACAAGCTTCATCTCCAATTCCTGATCTTTGAAGAACTTTGGCTTGGAAATCGATCGTCTCTCTCACAGCGTCTTCATAGTTCTCGAAATGCTCGATGAAATTAGAGTACGTGACTCGCAAATGATCCGGTGGACGATAACAGACGAAATCGAGGAGGAAAATCGATTTTGACCGGAAAGTAAAATAGGCAACTATGGGAACTAGTAGTAGAAAACCTGATCCTGCTAGAATGTAGGAAATTGAGAAATCAGTGGAGACGTAAGTCATGATCTTTGAAATCATGTTTTTCTTTTTGTTGATTTTCAGATGACAGAGGTTATTTAATGTTAATTTAGTTTTATAGCAAGAGAGGAGTTATACATATGCAAATGCAACCATTTCTCTCTTTTGGTTATTACTTGCTTTACAAGCAAAATTTAGGGTTTCTCTTTCTCTCTCACATGCAATTTGTGGTGGCGTAAATTTATCTGACTTCTCTCTTATATATATAGTCCTGGAAATACTGAGAGATGAAAAACTAGCTTGGCGCCAAAAAAGCTGATTATAAGCAAGTTTGTTGAGCACGCAATATAATTTGATTAAGCTCTAAAAACCTTCAACCCTAAAACCAATTCAGACCAAACGGTTCGATTTGATCCAGTTCGATATTGATTTTAATAATTTATATCGAAATTGGAAGGTATTAATTATTAATATGTCATTATATTTCGACCATTATCTATTATAGAAGCATATTATTAAATAAAATAACTGAGCGATTCGTATTCGAATTGAAATGGTATCCGTCATGAACCGATTCGAATCGGGTCGTGAATAAATTCATTTGCATTTACGGTAACTTAGGTCACACGTATTTCATGGTTCGATTTTTTTCTCCTGAGATAATAGCTTGCAAACGCCTTTCATGTCTCCTGTCATAAA
>NW_027266721.1:0-64567 GCF_046630445.1 Rutidosis leptorrhynchoides
ACAATTGAGTATATACTGCTTCTTCGTGACTGGAATCATTTTCTAAGTTCTTTCTTGCAGAAAGCAGCATAAATGACGGATACAAGTTTCCTTGTTGCCAACTCACTGTACCTACAGTATGCTGCACATTGTCATCAAAAAATTTTATTTATTTTCTCCACAAAAATTTATTAGCCTAAACCGACAGAAGCTTACCTCAACCACAGATCCAAATTTCGATTCATGAGTAATTGTACACTGATCGTGATCGTGACCAGATAAAACAAGAGTCTGCACCAAATGTAGACACCAGTAAATACAAGTATGCCTCTCTATCGGATTTGTTTTACCAATTTAGAGAAATAACTTCACTTACAGGTTTGATCAAATCCAATATGCGTTTTGATGATTCTTCCGTGATATAGTTCTGATACCTGATTTACTGAAACAACTTCTTAAAATGACGAAGTCTATATAATTGCTGAATCACATTAACCTTTGGGAAACAAATAGTACCTTATTTCTTGATTTTTAGCTTCACGTGAAATCCGCTGGAAAAAGAAAAAGGTATTTTTTTAGCTTAACAACAAAAGGGAAAAAGAGCATTCTTTTACTTGAAAGGAAGTCTAAAAAAGGAAAGAACCTGATTGATGATGGGAGAACTACGGTGGGGACCACACGGAGTCGAATCAGGCCGATACAGGGGAATGTGAGTCAAAAGAACACGAGAGGACAATTGAACATCTAGAAATTTGATACAATCACATTTTGTGAAGATGATATTTTGTCAAGTGTACATTATAATATGAATCATGATCTTGACAATATATACAAAAGCTTTAAGCGACATACCCGAGGACATATTTTTTATAAAATCCCATGTAGACTTTCCTAGTTTACCGTCTACAGTCTGAGCATCAATGGCAACAAATTCCACTCTTCCAACCTTAAATCTGAAATTTCTGATCCCAAAGCCTTTTTCATAACGTTCAACAAGCTGTGCGATACAAAAAATATACTATAATCAAAGAAATACTACTCCTCTAACAGATCTTTCTATTTTTATTAAAAGAGACACATTTATTAACTTCTTTGTTTGGTAAGTCAATCATTGACACAGAACAATATTAAAATTTAATACAGATGCCAAGTACCTGAGGATAGTGAGAAACCATATTGGCATATCCAATATCATGATTACCAGAAAGATAGTAGACTTGAATATCTGAGAATCTTTCTTCTGAATTGAGACCGAAGATATGTTTAAACCGGCTGTAAGATTCTTGCCATCTGTAATTAGTAGATTCATTCATAAGCTCAGCTGAACACAGTCTATGCATAACGACTACACTCTACACTGATGATTATTCAATAAAACCCAAGTTGATTTTTCGAAAAATTAGAATTGGGAAAGGAAAATCCTTACTCTTGATTCAACAAATAAGGCCCTCCATCGAAATGATCACCCAAAAACAAAAGGGCATCTGGTTTGAAAGGCAAGATCGATGAAAAGAAAGCTCTACGCATGTACAAATCAGTATAGAACTGTACAATCTCTAACGCAACTGAGTTTGGAGCTAGAGGAAGTGAAGTCCTATCCATCACCTACCTCAAAATAATAAATAAAATCAACGTTTTAACATTGAAGATTAAAAAGGGCAAAACCCCGCTTTGAGAGTAAGGGGGAGGATGTCATAGTACGCAGCCTTCCCCTTGCTATTGCAAAGAGTCTGTTTCCGTAACTCGAACCCATGACCTCCAGGCCACAAACGAGCAATAAGATTCAAAAAGCATAAACAATGACTGAATTATTCACCTGAGGATCAGCAATAACAGCAACTTTGAGATAATCATCTGGGTTATATTCATTATTTAGCTGCAAGAAACGAAAGAGGATTTTGTTAGTCGACGAGATTGAGATTAGATTGAAAAAAATTATTATTCTTTTGATCTTTAAAATTACTACTTTGGAACAAGAAGGGATCCAAAATGCGAACATCTCGCCGTAGAGAATCGTAGCTACCCAAATCCCACAGAGAACCGCCGTAAGCTCAGCTTGCTTCATCTTCTCCGACCAAATTTTTCAGTTGAGCTTGTTATTATTATTATGTTACCAAATTTGATAAAAACTCTTTAGATGGATGTTAGTTATAGTCAATTAAGGGAAAATTAACGGTCAATCCTATATTTAGTAGCTAAATTTAGGAATCGGTCCGGTTCGATTAATCAATCTGTTTATGAAGCCAAATCGGTTTATGTTATGCTTCACTCGATTCGATTTCAGATACGTAGATTTTATGTTTGAAATATGATTTTTGAACGTTTTGTCTATTTAAGAAATCAAAAATTGTTTGTTGAGCTTAATAAATAAATCGCATGCTTGCATAAAAAATAAAATAAAAAATGGCATAGTCTATTTCAGTTTAATAAAAAATGAGAGCCATGTTAGTGTTATGTTTTTTTTATAGACGTAATATGATAATATACCCACCCAAAATCCATTTCCCCAGAGTCGAATCTAATGGCGTAGTTAGCCTAAAATTTCAGGAATTCAATATATTTTAGGATATTTTAGGATAAATTAAGGGGATTCATTATACTATGTTATGAATATTTAATTAAAATTTAAGGGTTTTTTTTATAGAATTTTCTAAATGAACACCCTCACAACATAGTAGCTACGCCATTGGATGAACCCATGACTTTTCGAAAAAATGAACGCTTTAATCATTGTGTCACTTGACATAATAATATTATATTAGTACTTCGTCCATAAATAATTACCACAACTTCAATTTTTAAATGTCCATAAATAGTTATCAATCCAATTTTGAAAAATCTTTTCATTAATTTTTTCATTTACACCCTTAGTCCAAAGTCAAATTCATAGATATATTAGAAACAATTGACAACTTTCTAGAAATAATGATGGCTTGATGAAGGGTATTTAAGTCATTAATCTTCATAACAATTAACTTTCTTAATTCCAACAAATTACAAGTGGTGAGTAAAAAGAACAAGAACCAGAGGGAGTACCAAATTTCAGAATGTTGGATGGACTAAAAGGATATCAAAGATTAACATTTCCTTTGAATGTTGATGATTACAACAGTTGATTTCATATGCATCAGTAAGAAAGATGAAATTCAAAGTAAAAATTTTTCAAACATGAAAAGGTAAAAACCCCAAAAACAAATTCCCTACAAAACTTCCTGTTCAAAATAAAGTCGAGAAGAATTTTATCATCATCTACAAATTCTTGCAATATATAGTCAAGCGAATTCGATCAATTCCTTTGTTGTCGTCCTCAATTCCTTTGTTGTCGAAACGAACTAGTTAAAGATTTGCAGTAACTTTTTTTTACCCGTAACTAAAGAAAACTGTCAAACCATATAAGTCATGCCGACTTGCATAAGGTGAGAGTGTGGCACACTTAGATTCGCAATTCCCCTCCTACAATTCTTCCTCAAGAAAGCGTAGAAGTAATTTATCGCTAACTTCTTTATAAACCACGAATCCTTTCTCGCCCTAATATCTCCATGACCAAGGAAATATACGACGCCGGATTCTTTAGCCTTACGTATAAATGACAATTCCCTTTCGAAACTATGTTCTAAGTCGGATGATCTCAAGTCCATAGTCATTACCTCCTCTGACGTGCTGGCTTCGGCGATATTCTTGCCCGGCGAGTCTTGGAATTCAGAAAGGAGAGGAATTCCAAGGGAGTAGACACTTCCATTGGGAGCTACGAGGACCCTCGAGAAAGTTGTACCGTCGTCTGAATCTGAATCTCCGTCCCCATCACTCTCCAACGATCGTTCTTGCGCTTCACGTCGAATGAACTTTTCCAGGCTCTCGATTAACAGTTGTTCAAATGCCTGGTGGTTTTCCTTGCGAACATCCTTGTAACCATATCTGCTCGTCAAAAGATTGAACTCCTTAGGGAAAGAGACTCGGATAAAATACTGATGGAATATGCAAGTAGATAGAAGGAAGCACTATCTAAAAAATTGGATGGGAAAAGGGAGATAGTATTAGTCACGTGTTTTCAGAAAAAAATCTGAAATTTGGCCATTTCTCTAGAAAATCTCGCAAAATTGGCCCTTTTCTTGGGATTTTCTCTTTAAGAAAAGGAACAAATATTAGTCAATGCAAAAGAAAATGACTAATTTTGGATTTTTACTGGGTACAATATTATCCGGCCATAAGACCAAATTGCAAATAACTATGAGGTTTAAGCTTGTAGACCCTTCCGCTCTTTTCATTTACGAAACATTAGTAGATTGGAGGAATTTGTAGTTAAAAAGCTAGCATAGTTGAAGAAATCTATCATTTCTAAAAATAAGAAAACAAAGATCTACCTTTATCAATGATGGTAATCCAAAACAAAGATTTATGGAATAAAAGGAAAAGAGAGGAGTGCATTACCTGGCAATACAACGGAACATATGGTAGCTTTTAGGGCAAACACGCCTAAAAAGGAATCTTTCACTTTGAGGCACCATAGGGACAGGAACGTACTTTATACAGACAAAGATAATCATAGAGTGGATAGCTGGGAGGGTAGTTAGAAAATGACCGAAAATTGCTGGAATTCCTTTAACGAGCTCATTGTATAGTAAGCCAATACCAGGAGCTCTGACTGTCCCGAGATTGCAACCCAATTCTCTCATAAGATCCATAGATAGCTTTTGCTTGACTTCAGTCTCATACTTGAGCTTGCTCCCATAATTCCAGATGTACATTATAAGGAAAATTACCACAGCAAAAACCAGTATTATCCAACTCCCATCACGTATACTCCATAAAACAGAAGAGAAAAATGTCAATTCCATCCCTAAGAAGATAACCAGAAAACTCAGTACAATAATTATGTTTATCTGCCAGATGAGAAGCATAACAATTGTCACCAAAATCGTAGTCATCATCATCACCCCAAGCTCTGCAATGCCTGCAAAAGATTAAGGATAACTTATTAATGAAGTAACATAATACAACCAAAAAAAACATAAAGCAGATTGATAAGAGTATAAGAACATTCTTTCATATATATATGGCATGAACTTAAACTTTATTCAAAAGGAAATTCTACGAAAATTTACCATAAGCATTTCCGATCTCGTCAATGCTTGAGATGGTGCAGACAAGTACCAGGCAGAGTGCAAGCAAAAACCAGTTTATGACAGGGATATATATCTGGCCCATGAATTTTCGAGACGTATGGATGATTTTAAGACGGGGAAAGCAACCAAGGGCTGTTGATTGCTTTATACATGAAAAAGTTGCAGTTGTCATTGTCCGACTGGCGATCAATGCAGCAATGTTGGCAACAATGAGCACCGGCCAGAAAGCATCACCTTCAGAACAGCATATTCTATTCAACGTTAGTGCTATGACTATAATATACAAAATAAGGGACAAAGAAGAGGACAACGAAAGAGAGATACAGGAAATAACTTGACAGGATTTTGTTGTAACCACATAGTGCCAAAGTAGAGTTTTCTTTCAAAAGGACCAGAAATCAGATATGGAACTGCATAAAGTGACAGATGGCAGATCAAATGGGAAGCTTACTTGGGATTGCTGAGAAGAAAGCTTGCTCGGCGGCACCAGGGTTCTCCATCAGGTATGCAGCTTGACCCAAATAACCCAACAGCAGGCAAGGCAAAACAAGAAATACAAAGGTAAGCTGCAAAGCACCAATTATAAATACGTCAAAAAAAACAATAAAGGTAATGCAATAAAAAAGGGAAAAACAAGAATTATATATGTCCTATTAAAACAACAAAAAAATAAGCGATTCAGCTGCGCCTAGGTGATTTACCTGAACTGATCGTACAGGAAAGTAGCAAAGATCTGCAAACATTGCCTCAGACCCTGAAGATTATTCATAGTCAGCAAAACGAGAAGGGATAAATTCTTTAAATTTTACTAAACAATAAACAGAGTTATATCAACAGAGACACTGTTATCTGTCGGTGTGAAGAAGGTCCGTCAATTCTTAAATCTTGAAACTTGAATAATACATGCCAAGGTGGACTACTATTGCGTTTTCTTATATTTTGTTTTATTTGTACACCTAAACAAACCTTGCAACACTTAAACCACCTAGCTAAACCATCATAACTAGAAATATCAGGATTTCCTCTTCTCCCAAATACAACCAGGAAAATGAAACCTACACAGCCCACACCCTTACAAAGAACTTAACATCGAGCCTGTTAGTTATTTCAACAATCAAATTTTCATATTGGATATAGGTTCAAAAGAAGGATGCAAAACAAACTGAGAGATTACTTTTCAGACAAGTAGTGTAAAGGAAGGAATATGGGTAAGAGCTGACAATTCTGTTTATTCGACAAAATCATAGACATTAATCTCTCTGTTGGGACAACTTATAAATCCATTCCCCCTTACTACATGTTTTTAAACCCTCTTTTGCAGGGTGTACAAGGGATTTGATATTCTAGCTATACCTCTTCTTATCAACACTTCTAAATTCTAATTCCATGACTTCCTTTATGTTCCTAGCAAAGAATGCCATTCACATATCACAGAACATAGCTGAACCTAGAATTAAATCACAGAGATAACATACATACAATCATCATGGAAATCCCAAAAGGTCAACTAAGAAACATATCTTCCTAGATTCATACGCTTACCTGTCGCACAAAGAATGCAACCACCAAGGGCAGACCATGCCTTAGTTGAGTTCCTCTTGAAGAAGTAGTAGATATGAATCGGATTGAATGCTCTGAAGACACTGGAGTCATATTTAACAAGGTTGTAAATGCCAATGCCCGCAAGACAACCAAACCATACAAGCAATGCAGGGCCAACAGCAAGTCCCACTTTACTTGTTCCATACTTTTGTACACTGAACAAAATTACAAGAAATGCAACTGAAATCATCATCACTTGATCTGCACAGAAAAGGGAAAAGGAAACAAAAAGGTTAACTAAATAATATGGCCATTTCATTGAACAACACACTAAAAATAATATGCATTATTACTTGGGCTAATGTTCCTTGATGCTCAAGAGCATGATTCTTTCCTATAATTTTTAATCTACTGATAAAGGAAGAAAGTTTTATCATTTTACAGAATACAAAAACATGTCTTCTCTTAAAAGGAAATCATACTTATCAAAAGAATTCTACAACATCGCTAGTCAAGTACAGAATGAACCCCACAAAACTACTCAAAATGCTTAAAGTTCTATAAGTGGGATATCAAATTACCTTGCTCAATTGCTGCGACTCCAACCTTTAGACCACCTACAGCTGACAGAACTGCATGAAGAAAAGAAAGAAAAAAAAAACTAAGCAAATCCCGACTCTACACAATCTTAACATTGAAAATGTTTTTCTTTTATTAAAGCATGAAGCACTCAAACCAATGAAAGTTTGGAACATTTAAGAACCTGACATTGCAGGCGTAACAACTCCGTCAGCAATCACCATTGAAGTACCAGCTAGCACTAACATTAGAAGAAGCTTTTTAAGTGTCAATGAATTTTCAAGCCTTTCCTTGATTTTGAGTGATCTCTCTAGTTCAGGGGATGGTACTTTCAGCCTGAAGCTCGAAATACGAGCATCTGAAGGAAGCTGGTTTGGAAGAAGACTGACTTTGGCATTCCGACAAATCAGAGAATACAAAGCAAACGTACCACCTGTACGAGAGAGAGAAAAATACCGTTACATAGTGAGGACAGTCAAAATGAAAAAGCTTCAGCAGCCATGAGCTCATGAGTACATACCTTCACCGTCATCATTGGCCCAAAGAACGACAAACACGTACTTGACCAGGGGAATTAAGATTAACGTGTACAAGACTAGTGACAATGCTCCAAGGATGTCTTCATTTCCACTAATAGGTGCCTTGCTAAACATTACACTGAACGTGTACAACGGGCTTGTTCCAACATCACCAAAGACAACCCCGAGCGTCTGGAAAGCAAGAGTAATTTTCCGTCCCAAACTGAAATCCTGCATCATCACATTGAACAAAAAGAAGAAAGTGTTATTTAATCCAATCCAGTCTTAAGAGCTATAGCTCAACTAATTTAGAATCACAACAGCCAATAATCAGGTGCTTGTATACATCTACTGCTAACGCCATACATAGTTGTAGCAACAGTGAGAGAGAGATTTAAACACTCTTGTTTTAGAAACAAAAATCTCACACTCCGATTTTAGAAACATAACACTCTTAGTTAATGGAAATCCACAAACTAAGATTTAGACACGGCAAACGGATGCTTCGAATCGAATCAATTCCACATTTGATAAATCAACAGCATACAACTGATCGAACACACATAAATAAATACACAAATTCAGCATAAGAAAAAAAAAATATGACGTGATCACCTCGAAGTCACTTTTGTGTGCACCAGGGACCTCAAGCGCTTCGACATCGAAGGAATCGACACGTGGACCGGTCCTAATCAATCGTTGAGAGGCATTCCCATCCTCTTCTTCTTCCTCATCATCATCAGAATCCAATCTAGCGCGTCCACGTAGTAGTGGTGGCTCGTCATCGTTAACATCATCATCGGAGTCGTTTTCATCATCGTCGTCTTCGTTATCGTCTATCTCCGAATCGTCTTCGTCTTGAAACACCCAACGCGACTCAATCGAGTCCATCGATGATACCCTCGTCGTCCCGTTCCCGTTCCCGTTCCGGTCTCGGTCTCCTCCTCTCTCCGAATCCGTATCAGCCATTAATTAACGTTAAATCTATATATCTGAGGTTCGAATCACATTTGTTTGATTGATTGATGAAAATGAAAACGAAGGAGCAGGAGCGAGCGAGCTTCTGTGTAATTGAAAATGAATTTTGATTGAAGAGCGCTTGTTTGTTAGTTAACTTTTCCCAAAGGCTGTTTCACTAGTGAACAGTTAAATCACTTGAAACCGGTGCGTTTTATTCACTTTGGTTTGGTAAAATATGTAGTACGTCATAATAGTTCTTGAAAAACATGTGATGTTTGGTGTAAAAATTATTTGTTCATATTTTATAGACTAAAGTTTTAGATTTGCTTTTATTAAATCAATATACTGGTTTCATAAGATATTTAAGTCTATTAAACACTTTGATTGAATAGAATAATAATAATTTTTGTACTTAATTTACCTAAAAAAATAAATCTAATTAAACGAGACAAATTTATCATGTTGCGTTGTCAAACATTTTTTAAGAACATAAAAACTCTTACCATATTTAATGTAGAAAATGCATCCAAAGTAAGGTAAATTTTATCACAATGATAATAAAATTATTATCGTCATCACAATTCATGATGTTTTGTATTTTTCTAACTTATACAAATATATATATAATCAATAATTTTTATTAGATACATGTATATTTAAATATATTTAAATATGGAACATAATGAGTAGTAGTTGTATTATTATTTTTTTTATGATAAATGGTTGTATTTTTTTGAAGTAATTAAATGGTTTTATTTTTATCTTTAAAAAAATAAATGGTTTTATTTCTTTTGTATTCATTATTCAAGCACACTTACATTTTGGCACGTTGTCTATGTATATTTATTCCTAACTAGTTTAGATCATACCCCTAAACAAATTGTATTCACTGTTTTTTCATAGGCTAATCATGATTTATATCAAATCAAATCTCGTTCGTAGAGGTACGATCAAATAGATGATCAAATAGATGAGAAGGAAACCGTCTTGCCAATTAGTTTTCGAATTAACAATGCTATGAACAAAATTGATTCCCTCTATCACATTGCAGCATGATAGATAACAAAAGGAATGGCTAGAACTAGCCTTAACAATGTTTGGTGCATCAGATTCTAAACTAAAGCACTTATCAGACATCCAATCAATAAGGTTAAATAACATGACCCGAATATTCTTATTGTAGGTTCGATGAAACGAAACAATCAATTACGATTCGAATTAAATATAAACCAATCCTTGATCTCTGGTTCGTAAATAGAATCGGTTCGGTTCAAATTCGGCCACCTTGTCACGTGTCCAAGAGTCCATAATCTGGAGTCTTCAGGAAACTTCTGCTATTATCAACCAAACACAAATTCTCAAGAGCTTCCATTGAAGAACTAACCATGTCTCACTTTGGGAGGTCAGGTCCGCCCGATATCGCCGATACATACTCTCTCTTGATCCTCAATATCACGTTCCGTAAGCTTATAACTGTCGATCGTAACATGTTGATTGATTGATGTCAATTGTAATTGTAATTGTTCATCATGAATTCTTTTTTTTTTTTGGTTGGTTTTTTGATTAGGTACTACTGCTGATGATTTGTTCCCTCTTTTCGATAAGTACGGCAAGGTTGTAGATATCTTCATTCCCAGAGATCGAAGGTCTGTCGATCAATTCTCGTTACTCTATTGAGTTTCTCGTTTAATATTATGTGTGTGTGCGTGTTTTTATTTGTTAGTTGTATTTTTGGAATAGGACTGGAGAATCACGGGGATTTGCATTTGTGCGATACAAGTATGCCGATGAGGCACAAAAGGCAGTGGAAAGGCTGGATGGTATGCTTTTTTATCCTCCAACATTGTTGGTTTATGTGTTCTGTTATGAATTTATGTAATTGAAAGTGTTCTCTTTCACAGGAAAAGTTGTTGATGGTCGTGAGATAACTGTTCAGTTTGCGAAATACGGGCCTAATGCTGAGAAGATGTAAGTTTAATCTTTTGCTGGCACAATAGGTTACGTCTCCTTGCTTAAAGACTCGTGAACAGTTGTATCAAAAACTTGGAAATTGGGCTGATCAGTTGTTTGTTTTGGTTTCTGTTGCTTATTGATGTAATTATTTTTAATGTGTTTTCCAGTCAAAAAGGAAGGATTGTTGAGCCTGTGCACAGGTCAAGGAGCCCTAGGAGAAGGTAAGTCTCTCCCCATGTTTTGGCGTTGGAGTGAAAAGCTGAGTCTTTTTTCAATTTTCTGAAAGTGGCTAAAGCATTTTCATACTGTGGTACTTCTCAATTTTGAAGGCTCTTATATTCGTGAGGGGTGATTTTAATCTATGTAATTTAGGTGGTCTGGTTTTCTTACTGTACGGCTTTCTTGGAAAATGTTAATCTATACCCATCATGGACTATCGGAAGGATCATGAAGTTATTGCCATAGAATATGATAAGCATCTGTTGGTACCTTGGTTATTTGAGTTTTTTGTTACCTGCTAATTGATTGCTAAATTAAATATCGGTGAACTGATTTTTTAATTGTGGCTTGACGTGATTAAATTTATAATTTCTAGGTACAGGGATGACTACAGAGACAGGGATTATCGGAGGAGAAGTCGAAGTCGAAGTATCGATAGATATGAGCGTGATAGATATTATCGAGGGAGGGACAGATACAGTCGCCATCGAAGCCTGAGTCGCAGTTTCAGCCCTGATTACTCCAGAGGCCGTGGTAGAAGCCGTTATGATGAAGACCGGCGTCGTAGAAGTCGATCTAGGGGAAGGTTTTTAACTAACTTGATAAGCAATAGTTTTGTTTTAGTTTCTTTTGACATTTTGTTGATGCTAGTTTGTGTTTGTCTTTCTAACAGATACGATAGTGTGTCACGGTCACCTCCTCGTCGCAAAGCCTCTCCTCGTCACAGCCCCTCTCCTCTACCCAGTCTTTCTCCTCGACACACCCCTTCTCCTCGAGGCAGACGCAGCCTTAGCCTTAGCCCAAAGCGTAGCCTTAGCCCCCGTGGGAGTCCTCCACATCGTACTCCTTCATCTAGAGGTGAGAGTCCTGATACGCATAGCCATGAAAATGGTCATTCTCCAAGTCCTCGTAGTGCTCCTTCCCCTCCAGCCCACACTGCTGAATCTCGAAGTCCATCCCCCAAATAATCTGACAACAATGTAAGTGTTGAAACTGATAGTTTCCTTGCCCCTTGCAGTTTGAGATCAATTGTTTTAACTTGTTCCTTTTTGTTTGCAGGACTGAATCCGGCGAGTCCTTTGCAAGTTGCCGAAACCGCTGGAGATGAAAAATCTTGATTAGTGCCTTGGTGGAATTATTTGCGATGGTTTAGTGTTCATGCTCTTAGCAGAGTTTTAAGTACTAGTGTTGGTAGGAACCGTCTTCTTGTTGTTCTTGCAGTTTAGATAACTTGCCTATGGTGAACAAAGTAAATTCCCTATCCTTTTGTTGCTGTTGGAGTTTATATACATATCTGTTGTAGTATGCTTTATTGTGTTTTTTGTGTTGCTTTGTTTTGATAATATGGTTGGTTTATTGATGTTAAGATTGTGTAGTTTTACATATGTTTCGTTGAATCTGTTATAGAGCAGGGGGTGTCATTTTCAAAGAAAGTATGGTTATCTATTATTTGTAGTTCCCGTTTGTAAGGAGTCGTGATTCACCGTTTACCATTTATTGGGTTTTATAGCTATGCTCGTGAAGAGTGACTGGGAAGCTGATTTTCTTGTTCCTGTGCTGTCGTGATGCTGTATAGAAAAGGGTAGATGGATGGGTGGATGAGATTTTGTCCAATTTTAGCTGTTTTCTGGCCACAGTACGTGTCGATGCCATTTCACAAATGTAGATGGATGATCGTTAGCTGCATGCTGATTGCAGGACCATAGGTGACTATTATCTTTGAATGATGATAACAACGTTGGTAAGGTTTATTGTCATATTTTTAAGAGTAGAGCCCATTTTAGTTAAACAGTGTAGTTCTTTGGGTTCGGGGTATTATATGAGACTTTTAACATTTTGTATTGTTAAATTGTCTCTAGCTGTAGTGTAGCTGAGAAGGACTAGCTGAACTGGACCTCAAAAAAAAGGAGTAGCTGAACCAAGCGGTTTTTTATTTTCGCTTTCTGGTTGTGGGAACTAGAATTCTTAGAGCATAATGAACAATTAAATCAACTAGAGTTAGGTGACAATATATCAGTTAAAGAGTAATTCCATTGCTTCGTGGTCATGTTGAATGCTTTTAGAAGTTTCTAAAGAGAATGGAAAATTTTTGTAGTCCTGTTGAAAGTGTGGATTTGCGAAGCATGAACCGGTCATATATTGCTCAAACCGGTGGTGAAAATAGGCATTTGATTTGTAGTGAAATGATTGTAATATATGAAACAAGTGTGGTTGTTAGTGTTACTTTGAAATGTGGAGAAATATTTGGTTCACAGAGAAATTGTAGTCCTCCAATTATTGCATCTTTTTCTTCTGCCTCCTTGTATTCTGTGTTTGGTTAGTCAGCGACATTTATCAGGCATTTTAACTACTTATAATACACCTTACCTTAAGGAGTATGCTCCAAACACCAACATTAGTTTCCTTTCTCTTTTTAACCTTTGTTAATTTCTAGAGTTTTACCCTTGCAAACCCAAACTTCATTTTATGTTGTTTTTAAGAATTGATAAACAAAAATGAACGTTTAAATTAATCAAAGTTCATTGTCACTTGATCAACACATGAATAAAAATTTCTCTGATTTCTAATCACTTGCATAAAACTTCCCCATGATTTCACGTCATGGGTAACACTTTGATGCTCTGTTCTTGACAATACACGACATGAATTTGTCGATAGCTGCGTCGGCGGGGAGTTCCTAAATGAACACTATAAAATTGGATATTTTCTCGCTTGGGGACGAAATCTTCCTTCTTTGTAATTGAGTGATTGATTGAATATTTCTTCTGCCCCAATCTCTAAACCCACTGTTGCTTTGATTGAAGAATTTAAGGAAGTGGTCGACTTTGTGGGGCACAGTACTTTTGTGTCATTTTTGTAACGGAGGTGAACATAAATAGCCGGACCGGAAACGGCGTTTCCGGTCCAACTAATTGTCATTAGGGGGATGATTAATTAGTTAAAACCGGTTATGGGATTTCCGGTTTTAATTAAAACCGGTTATGGGAAAACCGGTTTTGTTTAAAACCGGTTTTCAGAAAACCGGTTCTAGGGGCAGAATAGTAATTTAACATTTCTTAATTAATAGTCTTCTTCTCCGGCAAAGTCACTCTCTCTCCCGACTCTCTCTCTCTTCGTCAACTGGTATTCCGGCCATCTCCGGCCTTGATTCCGGTACCAAAAGATTCGTCTCTTCAACACGAACACGACGGTATAATTTAATTTTTCTATCTCGCTTTCGTTTGTCTTAATTTTGGATTCAAAGTTTCGGTTAAAATTTTGAAAACGTCCGAATACAGTCACTTTCCGGCCGGCATTCGACGTGTTCTGGCCGGTTTCGAGATCCTCGTGGTCTCATATACAACATATATGAATTTCAGGCAATTCCGGTACGATTACATTTTTGACGGAATAATTAGACGAGGGAAAAGCTTTGACTTCCGGCCGGCATTCGACGTAATAAGACCGGTTTCGAGATCCTCGTGGTCTCGTCTACAACATATATGAATTTCAGGCAATTCCGGTACGATTACATTTTTGACGGAAAAAACATTGACCGGTTACATGAAACGCTCCACTCACGGTTTGCCACGTGGCATTTCGAAAAAAAAATAATTTAAGACCGGTTTTGAGAAACCCGGTCTTAGTTGACCGGGAATCCCAAAACCGGTCTTATTTAACCTTAAATAAAGCATAATTAATTTGCTTGACCGGAAACCGCGTTTCCGGTCAAGCTACAAATGTTCACCTCCCGTCCTTTTCCAACAAAAATGTCCACCTAATTTTTTTTTTAAATATATATATAATTTCCTGCGACGTTTGTGCGTTTGGTAAATAGTGCTGTACTATTTTGTTGAAATTGAGGCCAATATATTTCTAAACTCTACTTTATTTTCTCAACCCATCATGTATGTGTGTAAGTATACAAAAATTTCAAACTATGGCAAAACTTTTAAGCTAGTCTATCGTTCACAGGCACATCAACGGATCTAAACATAAAATGTAGTCCGTAGTGCCATATATTATGTGACAATACTATTCTCGTCGACGACACATCTGCTTTTACTACATATACAGCTATTGTAGAGTTGATGAGAAACAATTGAAAATTCATACTTATTCTCATCGTCTCTCAATATATGTTGTTTTAGACTTTTCATTTTGTCTCAAAATAGATGACTCATGCATAATTAAAATCAAAATATAATGAATTATGATGTATTTTTCACTTTACTTTATTCAAGGTGTCAATATCTTAAAAAACACATATATTGAGAGGCGAAGAGAATATTATTTATCATGTCACATGATTTTCCTTTTATTTTTTATTTTATTTTTTATGATAACATGATTTTCCTTCTGAACTTTCTTCCCTTTTAAATTCTCAAATTTCCTTGATGCTTCCATTCCTTTAAACTTATATAACATCCCACATGGGCAATAAAATAAAATCGCCCTAAATTTGTAGGTCAGTGACTGTAAGTACATTCCAAGTCATTCTCGGACAAATTATTTTAAAAAAAATATAAATCTTTTTGACAGCTCCACCACAGATTAGCTTTGAAAGATTCTTTAATTTTATGAGATGGGGAAGAAGACAAGACCATTGACTTTCTATTTGTAATATTGCCAGTCAATAAGTCAACTGTCTTGAAAAAGACTTCACTGGTTGGCATCTTATTTACTAATTCTCTCCGTCCTCAATTAAATTATGCCTAAATTATAATAAAATTATGATAATTAATTAAGGATGAAGGTAGTATCTAGACAACGGTTTTTTTTCCTTCTAAGATTCCCTCATTAAGAACATTTTTATGTAAATTTCGTAGATCATAACCATATACTTGATTAATAGTATAGTTATAGTATTATTGATATGTTTGTATCAATTACGAACTAACATTAATTATGTATAAATTTTATGTTAAAAAATAAAGTGGCATGCAGAGTTGATGCATAATATTATTAGAGCACACAACTATTTATCTGAATTATATATGGATCAACATGAATATAATTATTCTGAATAATGTATATTGAATCAAATTCTGAATAATGTATATGGGATACACAAATAAAATAGGACTCCATTTCTGAATATGTAAACGTACCCTTGTCTTAATTAACCTGCTGGCAGCTTTGATTTCGTTCCTCTTCAATATTCATTGTAATTCGTCCCGGTAGCTAAATTATGGATGATGTTGCTCGATAATATCTATGATTTTCTACCTAACTAGTTTGAGAGCTAGTACGTTTCATCCGAGAATTATCGAACCAGGACATAATTTAGCTCGACCATGTTTAATTCTTCAATCAATAATAATTCAGCCCATTCTTGACAAACAGAAGAATATATGCATGGTATATAAAAAATTTATTAGAAATGGTGTTCCCCTCCCTAGCTATTAACCATATATAAAAATCAGTTTCTTAACTTTCTCTCATAAAAATTGAAATAATTAACCTTCTAAGATATTGAGCCATGCTCCTAAACTCTCTCTAGCACTATTTTCTGGTTCTACTGATCATTTCTTTGTTTTCCTTCTCAAATGCTGCACCTGATCAACGAAACGTCGAGACGAAAGCTCTCCTCCAATGGAAGACAAGCCTCCATAGCCAAAGTCAACTTCTTCTTTCTCCATGGGATCAAAGCACAAACTCGAGCTCTAATAATATTAGTCCTTGCAATTGGTTTGGTATCGGCTGCAATGAGTTTGGAAGTGTTACAAAGATTGACCTAACCTCACTCCATTTGAAAGGTACACTTGACCAATTCAATTTCTCTTCGTTTCTTAACCTATCTTCATTCGATCTTCGCAATAATTCGTTGTCAGGAAATATTCCTAATGAAATCAGTAACCTAACACGGATAGAATTTATTAATCTGGGTTTTAATCAGTTTGTTGGTCAAATTCCTAATGAAGTAGGAAATTTGGGTTCATTAAAGTTCTTGAGTTTCTCCAATAACTTTCTTAAAGGTTCCATCCCCAAGAATTTCGGTCGATTTCCTTGTCTCTCTGTCTTGAACCTAGCCAACAATCAGTTGACAGGACAAATCCTATCTGGAATTGGGAATTTGTCATCTCTAAATGAGCTTCGGCTGAATCTAAATAACTTGACTGGTTCAATTCCTGCTTCTTTAGGAAACCTGACAAGCCTAAGCGTGTGTATCGCTGTATGGAAACCACTTATCTGGCCACTTGCCTCAGGAAATCAATAAGCTTACCAATTTGACATTGTTTTTCTTGTCAAACAATACCATTTTGGGGTTTTACCGGAAATTCTGTGCCATGGTGGAATACTTCAGGATTTCTGTGCGAGTAATAATCGGTTTACAGGGACAGTCCCTAAAGCATTGAAAAATTGCACCAGCTTGACCAGACTTCGCCTTGATCGGAACAAACTTGTCGGAAATATATCAGAAGATTTTGGTGTATACCCGAATCTCGATTACATTGATTTAAGTTACAACAATTTTCGTGGGGAGATTTCACTGAAATGGGGTTAATGTCAGGTTTTAACAAGCTTGAAAATTTCTAACAATAAGGTAACTGGGGTTATACCTGAAGAGATTGGAGATTCGCCGCTTTTACATTTTCTTGATTTCTCTTCAAATAATCTTGTCGGTGAGATTCCTAGCCAATTGGGAAAGTTGAAATCATTGTTCAATCTAACTTTGAGCAATAACAAACAGTCAGGAAATATTCCTATTGAAATTGGGATGTTGCCTGAATTCTCATATCTTAATTTAGGTGGAAACAATTTGACTGGCGAAATTCCTAGGAAACTAGGGGAGTGCTCGAAAATGTTGTTCTTGAATTTGAGCAGGAATAGTTTGATCGGAAATATACCAGACGAAATCGGGAACTTGGAATCTCTACAACTTCTGCTAGATCTTAGCCGAAACTCACTTTCCGGGGAAATTCCATGGCAAGTCGGAAACTTGGTCAGGTTAGAAGCATTAGACATTTCACACAATAATCTTCAAGGTTTTCTGCCTTCATCTTTTGATCGAATGCAAAGTCTAATGCTGGTTGATGTATCAGGTAATCAATTTTACCCCCTATTTAAAAAATAGTAGTAATAAATAATCAGCTAGGATTTTATTTATTTATTTATTTTACAAATTAGTATAAATTTTAACAAAATTTTCCTATTTCACACCCAAATTAATGTTTCCAATGCAGATAATCAATTGGAGGGGCCAATTCCAGACAACGCAGCCTTTCTCGATGCCCCTTTCGAGGCTTTAGCATATAACAAGGGCTTATGTGGTGACCACATTGGTCTGAAACCTTGTCCTTCTGCTTCAAAATCCAACAACAACCGCAGCGAGCATTTAGTTCTTCTGATTGTAATTGCTATCTCCGGTATTGCATTCCTAAGTACCATAATTGTAGTAATTCTATGCATCTTGCGAAGAGAAAGGAGGCGAAAGGAGAAAACCCATTTGGTAGAATCGCAAAGATCGAATTCCTACACAATCTGGAGCGACCAACATCCTGAAAACTTGTTTGCCGTTTGGAGCTACGATGGAAAATTAGTTTACGAATACATCAAAGACGCAACTGAGGATTTTGACAGTAAGTATTGCATTGGAGTTGGTGGACATGGAAGTGTTTACAAAGCAGAGTTGTCAACAGGTCAGTACTACTAATTTACACAATAAAGATATTCGGATTGCATAATTTATTATCGAATCGAATTTTGACATGTATCTATTTATTTTGACAAGTCAAAACTCGAATCGACAAAAAAAATTGTAATCGGAACATCTCAAGTTTGTTATTGTAATTGTATATAAATATAAGATATCATTCTTTTATACGATCAATTTACATAGTTTATTATTGGACGTCTAACGGGCAGACCCTCTGACTAGTTAAACTAATTTTCATTCCTCCAGGTCAGGTTGTTGCCGTGAAGAAGCTTCATTCACAACATGAAACAGATCTAGCATTTGAGAGTGAGATACGACATCGAAATGTGGTGAAGCTATAGGGATACTGTCGCCGTTTACAACAATCGTTTCTCATTTACGAATTCCTAGAGAGAGGGAGCTTGGCGAATATCCTGAGGGGAGACGACAAAGAACAAGCACGAGAATTGGATTGGATTAGAAGGATTAATATCGTGAAAGGAGTCGCTAATGCATTGTATTACATGCATCATGATTGTACGCCAAGTATAATTCATAGAGACATTTCGTCGAAGTTGGATAAAAACTATGAAGCTCACGTTTCTGATTTTGGGACGGCTAGGAATTTCGATGTTGATTCTTCTAATTGGACCGGTCTTGCAGGAACATATGGATATATCGCTCCAGGTAATTTCAATTTCATTCTCCTGATTAATTCGTTTCGGTTTAATTTTGAGCCGATTTTAATGGGTTCATCTTGGAATCAAAACCGGCAATTCAGAAACGAGAGTTGTCTTAAATGGGTTCGGTATTATTTCAGACCAGATTGACATTTGATTGAGCCGATTCAAATGGGTTCATCTTGGAATCAACCCTTGAACCAAATTACTAGTCCAGTTTGCCTTAAAAACAGGCGGTTCGCCTCTTAAAACTCACCAATTGAACTTAAACCAATTTTATAATTATCTGAAATCGCACCGAATCGAATCAATTCCAGTTCGGTTTTCTGTTCGAAGTCGACAATTATTTCAAGGTTATAACTTTTGTGTTCATTCCATTCATGCAGAACTTGCTTACACAATGAAGATAACCCAGAAATGCGATGTATACAGTTTTGGAGTAGTGACATTCGAAGTGATGGTGGGCCATCATCCAATAGAACTAATGCCTTCTCTTTCGGATTCGTCGCCATTGTACTTGTCGACAATTGACATAGTTTAACTTGACCATTTATAATTTGGTTAATAAAATATCCAATTTATCAAAATAAAATAATGTTACATGTGATGTGAATGAGAAAACTGAACTATATCAGGTCAATTTAGACAATTTAAAGTTTGGAGAGTCAATTAAGTACGTTTGAAGCTTAGGGAGCCAAATGTCAAAACGACTAAACCTTGAGTATCTACATGCATATTCAACTCCATCTTTCTGCTTTGGTTCGATTTCTTCATTTCACTCTCATTCGTGTCTGGTTTTCGTTCTTCAACCTAATTTAATTTTCTCAATCGGCAGAGCAGATGATGATGACGCCATGGAGAAATCCTTCTCGCCTTCGTGTCTCGTTTGCTCATTCATATGTAAGATCTTACTCTCGCTCTCGTTCCGATTCTCCTCCTGCAAATGTAGTTAGCCGACATTTTGTTAGGGAAAAGCTCACTAAAGGGTTTAACACTCTTGACGATGCTCTTACTTTGTTTGAATGTATGATTTCTATGCATCCTCCTCCGTACATCGGCCAATTCAATAAACTTTTGGGGGAAATTGCTAGAATGAAACATTATAAGTCTGCTATTTCTCTTTATGGGCGGATTACTATGTCTGGAATTTCACCTGATATTTTCATGTTGAGCATCTTAATTAACTGTTTTTGTCGCCTGGGTCGGGTCAGTTCTGGTTTGGCTGTCTTGGCAAAGATCCTGAAACTTGGGGTTCACCCTACTGTCGTCACCTTCAGTACTTTGATTAATGGAATGTGCTTAGAGGGCAAAGTGACTGAAGCAGCAAGATTGTTTGATGACATGGTCAAGGAAGGTCATGAGCCCAACTTAATTACTTTCACCACAATGATTAATGGTTTGTGTCAAGAAGGAAATATTGACGTGGCTATGAAACTGTTCCGAGAGACAACTAAGAGGGGATTAGAGCCTAATGTTATAACATTCAACACGTTGATAAATGGACTGTGCAAAAAGGGTGATGTATCTGAAGCTATTACAGTGTTCGATGATATGCTCAAGAGGGGTTGCACACCTGATTTAATTACATACAACACAATCGTAAATGGTTTGTGCAAAACAGGCGATGTGGAGAAGGCTATTCAATTGTTACAGAAAATGTTTGAAGGAGGTGTGGAGCCTGATGTAGTGGCATATAGCAATGTTATCGATGGTTTGTGTAAGAATAAGCAAGTGCAGGAAGCATTTGATCTCTTTGATGAAATGAAGAGCAAAGGCATTACACCTACGGTGGTTACGTATAGCTCTTTAATTGATGGAATGTGTAAATTAGGTGCATGGGATGAAGTTAAACAGCTATGGAGGGAGATGGTTGCTCGAAATATACAGCCAAGCACCCATTCATTTAACATAATGGTCGATGCTCATTGTAAAGAAGGGCTTGTTTCAGAGGCCAAGGCAATTGTCGAAATGATGATTGATCAGGGTCAATGGCCCGATACGGTAACTTTTAATACATTGATCGATGGGCATTGCTTACGTGGTCAAATGCACGAAGCCCAAAAGTTGTTCCGCTGTATGGACTCGCAAGGCGTTTCTCCTGACGTTAGAACTTATAACATCTTGATAAATGGGTATTGCAAATCTAAAATGATAGATGAAGCAATAAAACTTTATGACGAAATGTCTAAAGTAAGGTTATTTCCCGATTCTGTCACTTTCAACACTCTTCTTGATGGGTTGTTTCGAGCAAGGAAAGTTGCAGAAGCAAAACAACTTTTCAACAAGATGTCTGCTTCCGGTCAACCTCCAGATATGGTCACTTGTGGGACTTTGTTAGATGGTTTGGTAGACAATGGGCATCTTGAAGAGGCAGTGGGCTTGTTTAAACTAATGCAAGACAATGGTTTATCTCCTGGCATTGAATGCTTTAATATTATCATGGAAGGTTTGTGCAAATCTGGTCAGCTGAAAGCTGCAAGAGATATGTTTTTTAGTCTCAAATCGGAAGGGCTACATCCCGATGTGCATTCATATACTATTTTGATACAAGGGCTAGTTAAGGAAAGACTTTTGGATGAAGCATGCAATTTGTTTAAGGAAATGGAGGATGCTGGCTGCTGTGCGGATAGTTGCTGTTATAACATAATCATCCGAGGATGTATTACAAACGATGATATTGTGAATGCAATGGAACTTCTTCGAGAAGCTTGTGATAAGGGATTTTCTGCAGATTACGCCACAGCAAATTTGATAGTGAATCTGTTATCTGATCGTGGTTTAGATGAAAAGAGCAAACAAGCAGGTACGTTTATAATGAACTTTTTCATTCTGTAGAAATTATGAAATTGTTAGATAATTTTTTGCTACTTCTGAGTTTACATTATCCTTTTGTTTGTTTTGACAGTCCATTCTGCGTTGGGTCTGGTGAAGAAGCAATAGTGCATAATTTTTGTTTGAGGCTTCGATTATTCTAGCATCAGCTTTTGCTCATCTTTTCAGGTGTGATTCTGTTTTATGTTTATGGTCCTTTCGAACGAATCATTTTTTTCCCCAGTGAGTTTATGTAGAGGTAGACTAGTTTAACACGAGACGTTTCTAGTAACACTGAAACTTATCCTCTGATACATGTTGACAGTAAATGTATTACTACTCTATCGGTAAAATGTTTAGTTTTTATTTCTGTTTTGGCATTTATTCTCTTATACATGTTGTCGGTGTCTCCCATTTGATCGGGTTCATGTTTGTGGAAACTCAGTCCCTAACAAGTCGTCCACCAAAACGATCTGTTCTATGGCACATTGTTCTGTGCTGATTTTTAAAGAACGGAAATTTGGCGTGCCTTGCCGATGTAGAGTTTTCAGTGCTAAGTCAATGGTCACATCATCTGAAATGCTTTCCTGACGAACACTAGCTAGGAAACAACTAATGAAAAGGGCATTGGCATATTTCATTGAAAACACAATGTTGGGGTAAACGAAAAGTTCAAATATCAACCTCAGTGAATTTTTTACGATTTTACTGTCAGATTACAATAGGACAAGTCGATTTTGTTAGGATTTTGCTGCAGCAGCATTCGATTTGAGCAAGTAATTTCGAATGCTTTTAGACCAGACAGGCATTTGATTGAGCCGATTTAAATGGGTTTATCTTGGAATTAACCCTTGAACCAAATTACTGGTCCCGTTCAACTCATAAACACACCAATTAGTCTTATAACTTGTTTTGTGCCTGTTTTAGGGCCAAAACCAAATTTATAATTATCTGAAATCGAACTGAACCTTTCGAAGTTGACATTTATTTCCATGTTATAACTTTTGTTTCATTCATTCATGAAGAACTTGCTTGCACAATGAAGATAACCCAGAAATGCGATGTATACAGTTTTGGAGTAGTGACGCTCGAGGTGATGATGGGACATCATCCAATAGGTCGACAGTGTCGAGCTTGACATCCCCTGGCTTACTGATTGATAAAGATTAAAGCTGTGGCTACTGCATTTAATTATTGCTCATTTTCTTTTGTTAAACGGGAGGGTAATAAGCTAGTCTATTGTCTAGCTAAATTTTATACCGGCTCTACCCGATTTTCTACTCGTTTTTCGCTTTGTGAGCTGCCTCTTGGTGTAACCGATATTGTCCGATCGGACGTTTCTATTGAATGAATGTATTATAAAAGAAATACTGTATTTTGCATCATCAAAGCTTTTGACATTATTAAAATTACTGGCAATGAGATTGGTTTTGTGATTTGGACCATATCTCGGTTATTGTACACGAGTCGTTCTCAAGAATGAAGGTACAATTACTAGCCATTAAAGATTCATATTCTAGCCATTGTAGTGATCATGCTAATTATAGACTTCATGACCCCGTTGCAGTAAAGAAGCAAAAGAGAGCTTTGAAAAAGTTATTTTCATTTCTCCTGAGAATTGTTGAATCTTATACTTACACATTTAACAAATGTCAATAACACTTCGTATAAGACATGCTTTTTACCCATTTCAAGAATGCGAGTCTTTACCACCAAGCGTTTGAATTATGGCTTCTAAGAGCTTAATTTCGTCATCACGCTTTGAAATTTCTTCTTGCTTTGCACGCAACTCTTCCATGTGCAGTTGAAACACTCCTGCAGAAAGAAAAACGAGATTTTGGAACCAATTAGATGTCGCTCATTAGTGAGCAAAAATCTAGGGATGCTGTAGTTGAAAAAAACAATCAGCTATCTACAAAACACCAAGCGACAGGAAACGAAATCCGAATCCAAAACATACAAGGATCCCAACTTAGTCCACTTCCCAAGTGGAAAATGAATGGAGTATATAGAGACGAGGAGGTCATTTTCAGAGTTTTTGTACTTTAACAGATATATATGATTGAATTTAAATACTTGTCGTGTTCT
The DNA here is from genome assembly GCF_046630445.1 of Rutidosis leptorrhynchoides. Classification (NCBI taxonomy): domain Eukaryota; kingdom Viridiplantae; phylum Streptophyta; class Magnoliopsida; order Asterales; family Asteraceae; genus Rutidosis; species Rutidosis leptorrhynchoides. The sequence continues at coordinate 24,071 of NW_027266721.1, forward strand.
CCAGCTCTCTGGTAACTTCTTTTGCATTTAATTCAGCAGCCTTCTGTGCAGCCTCGGCTTGTCGTTTTTCAGCACGAGCACGAGCTGCAGCTGTGATGGCAGCGTCTAGCTCTCTTTCCAAAGTCTCGACCCTTTGTTCAAGAACCTAAACAAGAAAAAACCTAGAAATTTCAATTCCTCTGACTTTTAAGGTTTATTATTTCAAACAATACCAGCCATCAAAATAAAGTTATATAACACCTAAAATTATATCAGAACATATAAGCCATAGTCAAAAATTCAATTTTGGGTGAGTCAATATAAACCTGCTCTAAACAAAGACAAGCTCAAAACCCATCCAAATGAAAGTTGTGTAAAGTCACTCCTTGGAGCATGTTTCACATATACAATCATCTAACTAAACCTTCTGTAAAGACTCTCATCCCAATACTCGATTTCTTTAATTTAACCCGACCAAAAGAAAGTTTTGTAAAGTCGTTTTTCTTATTGTGGTCCAAGTGAATAAGCAATTTTAGTTGATGAAGTTATATTAGTACAAGAAAGGTTTTATCTAACAATCAGCCGGTGCTGCCAGAACTTTGAAAGAAAGAGTTCAACTTGTACACATTAGATGTCAACAATACCTGTTGAATTTGTATGACATAGAGAGCAGAAATGAAGAAGAAGAGAGCAGAGAAGAAAGCAGAAATGAAGAAGAAAGAAAGCAGAATGAATGAAGAAGAGAGCAGAATCACGTTGAAGGAGAGATAGAAAAGTGGACTTGTCAAGTGGGCTGTCTCACAATGGACCAAGCTCTTGTGTTTGGGCCCCTGTGATGTGGTGAAGCCCAACTAATCTAAATCATCACATCAGCCATGCTTTGCTTCAGCTTCATGTCACCGGAAACTCAGGCAGCTCAGGCCATTCCGGCCTGACTCCCCACCATACCACAATCTCCTCACCATACCACAATCTCTTCTTTTCCACTAATTTCAGTTGATTTAGATTTGATTAGATTAAGCTACTGTTTATTCCATAACTATTAGAATAGAATCCAATGTAAAATTCTATTATAAATAACTTGTACAAGCTTTGCATTCCTTAATATAAAAAAGGTTAATAGAAAACAGAGAGATCATCTCACCAGCTGTATGTTTATCAATATGGTACCAGAGCCATAAGAGATTTCTCTTTTGCATATTAACTTTCATTCACAATCAACATCAAAATTCACTTAACTCAAAACAAATTCTTCTCACTCAAATCTGTATGACCTCTCAAGAATGTCTATAGAATCATCTGCTCAAACTTTGGATCTTTCACCAACCTCGGACTACTATGTCCATGCCAACGAGAGTCCATCTCTTGTGTTGGTTTCTCCTCCTATGGATGGTAACAACTACCATTCTTGGGCTCGCTCCATGATAATGGCGCTGCGCTCGAAAATCAAATTCAAATTTGTGGATGGAAGTATCAAAAAACCAGCAGCCAATGATGAGAAATTCCCTCACTGGGATCGCTGCAACATCATGGTTTCATGCTGGCTAATGAACTCTGTCATCCCTTCAATCAAACTGAGCATTTCAAGGTTCGAACGGCTCAAGAAATGTGGAAAGACTTGCAATTAAGATTTGCAAGGGGAGATATCACAAGAATAGCAGATTTGCAGCAGGAAATATTCACTCTTTCACAAGGAGACTTGAATGTCACAGACTACTACACGAAAATGAAAACACTATGGGACGAGTATGAAGATTTAAGGCCAATTCCAGACTGTGTATGTGAAAAAGCGTGCAGCTGTGAGCTAAGGCCAATCATGGTCTCATACTATCAAGCAGACAAGGTTATAAGATTTCTGAAGGGACTAAATGGAGTGTATGCTCACTCAAGGTCTCAGATAATGATGATGGAGCCATTACCTTCACTGCAGAAAGTCTTCTCGACCATAGCACAGTTTGAGAGGCAAAATGTGCCTCTCTTCGAGCAGCCAATATCCAGTCTTGCCGCCTACTCTTCTGCAAAAACTCAAAACCAGCAAAGCAACAATCAGACACAGTTCAAGAAGGCACCAGATGGCAGGCCAATATGTGCTCATTGTGGAAAAATTGGTCACATTGCCGCAAAGTGTTACAGAAAAGTTGGTTTTCCGCCCAACTTTAAATTCACAAAGAATGGGTCTGTAAATGCTGCAGATGCTGTTCAAGAAGGAAACAATGAAAAGACCACAATCTCCATCTCACAAGAGGAGTATGATAACCTGAAAAAGCAAGCTCAGATTTCACAAATCCAGACATCCTCCAATAACATGGCAAGTACCTCACAAGCTTTCAATGGTAAGCTGAATGTTCTCACTTCTCAAAAATCTGTTTTTTGGCTATTGGATACAGGAGCTATTGATCACATTTGTTGTTCCAAAAATTCATTCAAATTTTTAAAACCTGTCTCAAATCATAAAATTCAGCTGCCAAACAAAGAGTTTATACCAGTAACACACATAGGAACCATAGTCTTAACACCAGAAATCACACTTCAGAATGTTTTATATGCTCCTGTTTTTGCTTTCAACTTGATTTCTGCAAATAGGTTAACACATGATTCTAATTGTGTAATAATGGTATACCCTAAAAAGTGTCTTGTGCAGGATTTGAAATCAATGAGGATGATTGGATCAGCTGATGAAAGGCAGAGATTATATTACATGAACTTGACAGAGTCTTTTGGAAATCATGATAGCTTTTCTAGTAAAAAATCTTCCTCTGTCAATGTAGTGTCTAATGAAATTAAGAAAACTTTTGATGTGTGGCATTTTAGACTAGGACATCCGTCTAATGCCAGATTACCTTCCTTTAAGCAAATCAATGAAAAGATAAATTTCAATCATGATCATGTGTGTGAGATATGTCATTTTGCTAAACAAAGGAAGTTATCATTTCCTATCAGTCAATCTTTTGTCAAGGAGTCTTTTGATTTAATCCACATGGATATATGGGGACCGGTTGCATCTTCCATACATGGATACAGATATTTTTTGACTATTGTTGATGATTTTAGTAGACACACTTGGATATACTTGATGAAACAAAAATCAGAAACAAAAACATTGATTTCACAGTTTTATAAAATGATTCAAATCCATTTCAAGAAAAACATCAAAACCATCAGAAGTGATAATGGTCAGGAATTTAAAAATTGTGAATTCTATGCATCAAATGGGATTTTACATCAAACTTCTTGTGTTGAGACCCCTGAACAAAATGGGAAAGTTGAGCGAAAGCATCAACACATTTTAAATATCGGAAGAGCTCTACTATTTCAAAGTAAATTACCTTTGAAATTTTGGAGCTTTGCCATTTCACATGCAGTTCATCTAATAAACAGAACTCCCACTCCTCTTTTGAAAGATAAAACTCCTTTTGAGCTTTTGCACAACAAAATACCTGACTTGTCACATCTGAAGGTTTTCGGTTGTTTGTGTTTTACATCAACTTTACACAGAAATAAAACCAAATTCACTCCAAGATCATCTAAGTGTGTATTGCTAGGTCATCAATCAGGAACAAAGGGATACAAGGTTCTAAAATTTAGACAATCATAGTATTCAGGTCAGCATGCATACCATTTTCTACGAGCATATTTTTCCATATAATGGACCTCACATGGATCTAGATAACATAGTCTTACCTTTTCCTTCAGTAGAGTCCAGTGAGTCTTATGAAGATGACTTAGAAAATATTGATGCTGATTTCTTGTCATCCTTAGGACCTCCAACTAAGATTTTACCTGAGCCCTTAGAAAACACAGAATGCATAGAGCCTGGTAGAAAATGAAAATGAACAACCACAAGTTAGGAGATCGACCAGGACCAGATTCACACCTAGACTTTTGCAGGAATATCATTGTAATCTAATCAAAGCTTTGTCTCAGCAAGATCATCTTTCAGTCCTCAAGGATTCCAAATCCATCTCAATCACAGGTAGTCCTCATCCTATTCTCAATCATTTTTCTCATTCTAAAATGTCTCGTAACCATCTAGCTTTTACACTCAAAATTTGTTGTGAAAAAGAGCCATACACATACAATCTAGCAATGGAAAGTGAGAATTGGCAGAATGCCATTGAAAGCGAATTGAGGGCTTTATCTGACAATGGAACATGGGAAATATCTGACTTGCCTAAAGGTAAACATGCTATCGATTGTAAATGGGTTTTCAAGCTTAAACACAAATCAGACGGATCAATAGAGACACAAAGCACGTCTAGTGGCAAAGGGCTATACTCAAAAGGAGGGGTTGGACTATTATGAGACTTTTTCGCCAGTGGCGAAATTCACTACAATTCGTGTACTACTCACCATTGCTGCAGCAAAGAATTGGCATCTTGCCCAACTCGACATCAATAACGCTTTTCTTCATGGTGATCTAGACGAAGAAGTATATATGAAGCCTCCTCCTGGATCCAACATCCCACTTGGAAAAGTGTGTAGGCTAATTAAATCCCTTTATGGGTTAAAGCAAGCCAGTAGACAATGGAATTCCAAATTGACCCACTCATTAATAGATTTTGGCTACACACAATCAAGTTCTGATTATTCTCTCTTCATCAGAACTACAGGTCAATCCTTTACTGCTGTTTTGGTCTATGTAGATGATTTAATTATAGCTGGAAATGATGATCAATTTATTGTTGAGACAAAGGAATTTCTACACCAGACATTCAGCATAAAAGATTTGGGAGTCCTAAAATATTTTCTAGGATTTGAAATTTCAAGATCCCAAACAGGGGATACACATGTGCCAAAGAAAGTATGCATTAGAGCTACTTACTGAGTTTGGATTTTTGGGTTGCAAGGCATCTCCCACGCCTATGTTGCATTCACTGGAATTCCCGGAAAATTCTCCACCACTGGAGGATCCTTCTGTTTATCGAACATTGATCGGCAAGCTATTATACCTGACACACACAAGACCGGATATTTCTCAATCTACTCAATTTTTATCACAATTCCTGTCAAATCCAACTCAGGCACATTTACAAGCAGGAAACAGAGTTTTGCGTTACCTGAAGAAATGCACCGGACAAGGTCTTTTCTTCCCTGTCAACAACGAACTCCGTCTCAAATCATACTCTGACGCAGACTGGGCAAAGTGCCCGGAAACTAGAAAATCCGTCACCGGATTTTGCGTCTTCCTCGGCGAAGCTCTTATTTCCTGGAAATCAAAAAAGCAATCAACAGTTTCTAAATCATCAGCAGAGGCTGAATATCGCGCCATGGCGATGACAACCTGTGAGCTGCAGTGGCTCCGCTTCTTATTGCAAGAATTCCACATCAGTCATCCTCACGCCGCAATTATGTTTTGTGACAATCAATCGGCGATGCATATTGCCCGCAATGCAGTATTCCATGAGCAGACAAAACACATCGAGATTGATTGCCACATCGTCAGGAATCAAGTAAGGGCTGGATCAATTCACCTAAAACCTATCTCGTCGTCACTACAAATCGCTGATTTCTTTACGAAAGCTCAGCGTGGACCGGCGTTTAGGTTTTTCATGTCCAAGCTCGGCCTTGTGGACGAATCCACGAATCCGGCTTGCAGGGGGTGTTGAATTTGTATGACATAGAGAGCAGAAATGAAGAAGAAGAGAGCAGAGAAGAAAGCAGAAATGAAGAAGAAAGAAAGCAGAATGAATGAAGAAGAAGAGAGCAGAATCACGTTGAAGGAGAGATAGAAAAGTGGGCTTGTCAAGTGGGCTGTCTCACAATGGACCAAGCTCTTGTGTTTGGGCCCCTGTGATGTGGTGAAGCCCAACTAATCTAAATCATCACATCAGCCATGCTTTGCTTCAGCTTCACGTCACCGGAAACTCAGGCAGCTCAGGCCATTCCGGCCTAACTCCCCACCATACCACAATCTCCTCACCATACCACAATCTCTTCTTTTCCACTAATTTCAGTTGATTTAGATTTGATTAGATTAAGCTACTGTTTATTCCATAACTATTAGAATAGAATCCAATGTAAAATTCTATTATAAATAACTTGTACAAGCTTTGCATTCCTTAATATAAAAAAAGGTTAATAGAAAACAGAGAGATCATCTCACCAGCTGTATGTTTATCAATAATACCCAAAGATTAACAGGGACAACAAAGGAATTCAAACATGAATACGATAAAGACGTATACAAATCAGAACTTTGAAGTAACAGATGTTCCTAATGGGTAAAATTTCCACAGAATACGTAAAAGGAACTAAAATACTAGAAAGCACTTTCAAAGCAATATCTCAAAATTTGCCTAACCAGAAACTTCTTTCTATTTGTGGTGAAGAGAAACTCCACATCAACTAGATTACCAAAAACACAGCTTTACATACCAAACACTTAATACAAATGAACTGACACTAAGCTAACAAATTGACAGATGCATAAATCTAGCAGACAAATATGCTCATAAAATAGAGATCTTTATAAGCTCAATCAACTCAGAAAAAAATTACATCTTCCTTTTTCCATGGCATAATAGACATCTACCAAACCTGTCTAACAGAGTATAATTAATTACTCGTGCAACAACAACAACAACAAAGCACAGTTCCGCCGTGTGAAGTCGGCTATATGAATCCTCAACTTTTACGCGCGCAAGGGGCTATAATTCATCATTCGTAGTAAAAAAAATGCCTTCAATTCAATAAATTTTACCAAAACAACTCGATTGCAGACTAAAATACACTAAATTGAATTCGAAAAAGTTGGTAAAAAAATTCGTAATTACGAACCTTGATGGTTCGAGCTTGATCGGAGCTGAGTGAAGCTTTAGAAAACGTTTCGTCGTCGACGAAAACAGCTTTCTTAAGAAGTAATTTCTGGAGAGAATCCAAATTGGAAGCCATCTCCGTAAGATTCCCAATAGCTCCTTTCCATCTCTCATCGGTTCCTTTCCCTTTCTCCTCCATCTTTGGTTTTTTCTTACTCCGATCGAGGACTGCTGAGGATACATTTTCATCAAAGAATGAAAAGTGTATTTGGTCCTTTTATTATGAGAGTGTACTTTGGAGGTGCTTAAAGAAAGTTTTTGGCTTATTTTGGTCCTGGAGGAGGACGACATTTGGTAGACAGACTTTCGGCCGTTTGGTGACTTTGGTCTACTTCTGGCCTAATCCTATTCTTTTTTTTTTTGAAGATGCCTAATCCTATTCCTATATCCATTAAAATACACTCGTATTTATTGGTGTAGAAACATTAAATTTCATGAAAAAAAAATAATGTCAATTTCTATCTCTTTTTGACATTATTTTCGGGTCGAAATTGAATCAAACCGAAACCAAAATTTTTACGATTTCGATTCTTATTTTTCAAAATAGTATATAGAATGAAATCGATTTGAAAACGTATAGAAGCCGAAATCGGAACTACCCATTTTAGAACTTTACTATTCTAATTTAATTCTATAAATTTAAGAATCGTGAACGGTCGATTTTGAACCTGACCGAATCGAACCGCAATCATGTCTACGGACTACATGTCGTCGTCAACCTTGTGAGATTATGAACTAGTGTATGACTATTATCCTTCGAAGTTCGAAATGAACAAATAAAGTTTAATTTTCTATTAAAATGTATGGATGTTTATGCTATTTTTAATTTTATAATTTCATGAAAGAAAAAAAATTATGTCAATTTCTATCTCTTTTGACATTATTTTCGGGTCCAAACCGAAACATTACGGTTTCGTTTCGATACTTATTTTTCATAAATATACGTGGAATCAAATCGAAAATTGATTGAAATTATATAGAATCGAAATGAAATCGAAACCATCCATTTTAGAAACTTTACAATTCCAATTAAATTTTATAAATTTAAGAACGAACCGTGAGCATCTCCATCGTAATACATGTCGTTGTCAACCTTGTCAGATTATGAACTAGTGCATGACTATTCTACTTCAAAGTTCGAAATGAACCTAGACTATTTATATAGCATAAATTACCTCATGATTATTGTGATGGGGCAAACTTAAAATTTTTACGTACTATATTATTCCTTTCGTCTATTAATATTTGTTTTTTAAATTTTCCTACGTATATTTAAAATAAAATATATTTAATTAATATTAATAAATATATATTTTTATTAAATGTATCTAATAAATTTTAAAAGATAATATGTATTACGGAGTATTATCTTAATTTTTTTAAGGTGGATGTTTGAAAAAGAGAGTTTTTAATTAATTAATTAATTAAGGTACAGGGACAGGGTGGCATCACGATTGGAGAGCACGTGCATTGGCTAACAGAAAAAAATTTAAATTAAAAAATTTAAATGACGAATAAGCCTCTAACACGCGTCGCGTTTCTCGAAGCTTCTGCTTACGTGGACCAATAAGATCTAAGAAACTGATCGGATCTAAACTCACCCTGTCGGCCACGAATTCTGATATCAATAAATCAAACCTCAGTTTTTTTGTTCTGATCCTTATGCCACGTGTAACCTCCAAAATCATTTTTCTTTCTTATTTACCTTTTAATAAAAAAAAAAAATATAATAATAATAATTAATTATAAAAAATTCTCTCCCAACTAATAAAATATGTTTTTAAATTTATTTTTTAATATAATTATTATCGTGAATTAAAAGATCTATATGAATTATTTATGAAAAAAAATATATGAAAAGTATGAGGATGAATATGATGAAGTTGGCGAGAGTATTATAGAAAATATAATTTATATTTTTTAAATTTATTAAAATTTATATTTAATTTAAAATAAAAATTATTTTATATTAACATTTAATTTGGGATCAGTAAACTTACGCATATCCTTGTTGTTTGCTTGTAAGAGGATAGATAAACAAATCTCTAGAACTTGAGGAAAAAATTACGAAAATTTTCAGATTTGGTGGAAATTTTCGGTTGCTGATCGGAAATTCTTCTTGACGATCTTTGGTTTGGCCGGAAAAACTTTGTTCAGCTTCTTCTTCTACCGTTCTGGTTTTCAGGTGAGTTTACAGAGATCCGGTTCGTATTTAATTGTTAACTTTTTTCTTTTTTAATTCATTGATTGTGAATTTGTGATAGAAATTTTTGGTTTCCTGTGGTTTTAGCGTTGGTTTCTTGTGCTTGCAGTCTGTTTGGTTGCTTAGAAAGTGACGGAAATGAATTAGATCTTTATTTTCAAGTGAAAGGAAATTTAAAAAGCAAAATTAGCAGTTAATAGAAGCTAAAACGAGTTATAGTAGCTGGAAATAGCTTTGTTGTGGCTGCTTTAATCGAGTATTTAGAGCTTACACTTTCAGTTTTTGGTTATATTCATTTTACGAATTGATTGAGCTCGTTAGCTGTTCCCGCCTTTTCAGTTTGTCACTTGTACTGATAAAGAGATTAAATTTTCCATACGTAGAGGGAAATTTGGTATTAGAACTGAGCATAGTGGAAGTAATTTTGCTTCGTAGTAGTAGCGTTAAAACTTTTAAGATGGTGCAAAAATATAAACTATGGTTTATTTCTCAAATTCCGGAAGAGGTTTCGAATTCTCGCACTTGACGGGGATGGGATTACAGAAAACTGGGTGAACCGGTTGCCAATAAGGGGATTTGAGAGTCATGGTTGTGATGAACTTGAACAATGGTTTATTTCTTCTTGTAGAAGTGTTATAGTAGATTGATTCCTTTACCAACGATGAATAAAGATCAAAAGGTTTCATGTGTTTGCTGGTGGATAGAGGATTTCGAAGGAATGTCAGACTTGTGCTTCTGTGAGGTAAGACCATTATTTTCTAGCTAAATTCCATTGATAAAAAAAAAAAAAAAAAGATTTTGTAGTTGTACAACAACATAGCAATTGTGTATTTGTGCTTATTGTTTTATTGCTATTGCTCTGCCGACTATAACTGCCTTTGGCCGGAAGAGTTTTATATCTAGCAAGCTTACGTAAACGATTTTAGCATTTCTTTGGTTGATCATTTTTCTATTGGTTTCTCTTTAATTTGGATGAAGAACGTTTCTTCTATGGTTATACTTATTGGTATTATTTTCTGTAAGGATTTCAAAACTCTTAGGTACGAAATGGCTTCCCTTTGATTTGGCCATTCCTTCTTTTCTTTTCTTTTGTGGTGTCTAAATAGCTCGAGGCGTAAGCAATTAGCAAAACCCTGGCCCTTTATGTACACGGCAATGTCCTTTAAACTCTTGTTTGTCATATGACTTCCTTTGTAAACTTAAAATCTTGGGAACTGCCCGTCAGAAGTGTTTGTTGTCAACGAAATATATTTATTACGTAGATTAGTTTCTCTATTCTAAATGTAGTAGTTTTCCTGCTGTAATAATTATAGTTAAAAGAATTTACCTGTAACTCAAGAGTTCATAATCACAAAATTGAGTCGGCTAAATTGTGCAATAAACTGATGGTTGAGACTGTGGACCAATCTTCACGTGCTGTCGCTTTCTTGGTCCTTTTGTGTCAAATAGTTGGTTTATTTCGTTAGTTTTGGTAGATGGATAAATTCTCTTTATCGACAGATTACTATGTCTGGCATTTCACCTGACATCTTCATGTTTAACATCGTAATTAACTGTCTGTGTCGCCTGGGTCGGGTCAGTTCTAGTTTCGCCGTCTTCGGAAAGATCTTGAAACTTGGCCTTCAACCCTCTGTCATCACCTTTAATACATTGATTAATGGAATGTGCCTAGAAGGCAAAGTCACCGATGCTGCGAGATTGTTTGATGACATGGTCAAGGAAGGTTATGAGCCAGACTTAATTACTTTCAACACAATGATTAATGGTTTGTGTCAAGCAGGAAATATTGACGTGGCTAATAAACTGTTTCGAGAGACAGCTAAGAGGGGTTTCGAGCCTAATGTTATAACATTCAGCACGTTGATAAATGGACTGTGCAAAAAGGGTGATGTATCTGAAGCTATTACAGTGTTCGATGATATGCTCAAGAGGGGTTGCAAACCTGATTTAATTTCATACAACACAATCGTAAATGGTTTGTGCAAAACAGGCGATGTGGAGAAGGCTATTCAATTGTTACGGAAAATGTTTGAAGGAGGTGTGGAGCCTGATATAGTGGTATACAGCACTGTTATCGATGGTTTGTGTAAGAATAAGCAAGTGCAGGAAGCATTTGATCTCTTTGATGAAATGAAGAGCAAACGCATTACACCTACGGTGGTTACGTATAACTCATTAATCGATGGAATGTGTAAATTAGGTGCATGGAAAGAAGTTAAACGCCTATGGAATGAGATGCTTGCTCACAATATACAGCCAAACACCCAAACATTTACCATAATGGTTGATGCTCATTGTAAAGAAGGACTTGTTTCAGAGGCCGAGTCAATTGTCGAAATGATGATTGATCAGGGTCAAAGGCCCAATACGGTAACTTTTAATACATTGATCAATGGGCATTGCTTACATGGTCAAATGCACAAAGCCCAAAAGTTGTTCCGCTGTATGGACTCGCAAGGCGTTTCTCCTGACGTTAGAACTTATAACATCTTGATAAATGGGTATTGCAAATCTAAAATGATAGATGAAGCAATAAAACTTTATGACGAAATGTCTAAAGTAAGGTTATTTCCCGATTCTGTCACTTTCAACATTCCTCTTGATGGGTTGTTTCGAGCAAGGAAAGTTGCAGAAGCAAAACAACTTTTCAACAAGATGTCTGCTTCCGGTCAACCTCCAGATATGGTCACTTGTCGGACTTTGTTAGATGGTTTGGTAGACAATGGGCATCTTGAAGAGGCAGTGGGCTTGTTTAAACTAATGCAAGACAATGGTTTATCTCCTGACATTGAATGCTTTAATATTATCATGAAAGGTTTGTGCAAATCTGGTCAGCTGAAAGCTGCAAGAGATATGTTTTTTAGTCTCAAATCGGAAGGGCTACATCCCGATGTGCATTCATATACTATTTTGATACAAGGGCTAGTTAAGGAAAGACTTTTGGATGAAGCATGCAATTTGTTTAAGGAAATGGAGGATGCTGGTTGCTGTGCGGATAGTTGCTGTTATAACATAATCATCCGAGGATGTATTACAAACGATGATATTGTGAATGCAATGGAACTTCTTCGAGAAGCTTGTGATAAGGGATTTTCTGCAGATAACGCCACATAATTACTTTCAACACAATGATCAATGGTTTGTGTCAAAAAGGAAATATTGATGTGGCTATTAAACTGTTCCGAGAGACAACTAAGAGGGCTTTCGATCCTGATGTCATAACATTCAACACATTGATAAATGGATTGTGCAAAAAGGGTGATGTATCTGCAGCTATTACACTGTTCGATGATATGGTCAAGAGGGGCCATCGACCTAATTTGGTTACATACAATGCAATCGTAAATGGTTTGTGCAAAACAGGCGATGTGGAGAAGGCTATTCAATTGTTACGGAAAATGTTTGAAGGAGGTGTGGAGCCTGATGTAGTGGCATATAGCACTGTTATCGATGCTTTGTGTAAGAATCAGCAAGTGAAGGAAGCATTTGATCTCTTTGATGAAATGAAGAACAAAGGCATTGCACCTACGGTCGTCACGTATAACTCGTTACCTGATGGAATGTGCAAATTAGGTGCATGGGATGAAGTTAAACAGCTATGGACGGAGATGATTACTCGAAATATACAGCCAAGCACCCGTTCATTTAACATAATGGTCGATGCTCATTGTAAAGAAGTACTTGTTTCAGAGGCCGAGTCAATTGTCGAAATGATGATTGACCAGGGTCAAAGGCCCGATACCGTAACTTTTAATGCATTAATTGATGGGCTTTGCTTACGTGGTCAAATGCAGGAAGCCCAAAAGTTGTCCCGCTGTATGAACTCACAAGGCGTTTCTCCTAACGTTAGAACTTATAACATCTTGATAAATGGGTATTGCAAATCTAAAATGATAGATGAAGCAATAAAACTTTATGACGAAATGTCTAAAGTAAGGTTATTTCCCGATTCTGTCACTTTCAACACTCTTCTTGATGGGTTGTTTCGAGCAAGGAAAGTTGCAGAAGCAAAACAACTTTTCAACAAGATGTCTGCTTCCGGTCAACCTCCAGATATGGTCACTTGTGGGACTTTGTTAGATGGTTTGTTAGACAATGGGCATCTTGAAGAGGCAGTGGGCTTGTTTAAACTAATGCAAGACAATGGTTTATCTCCTGACATTGAATGCTTTACTATTATCATGAAAGGTTTGTGCAAATCCGGTCAGCTGAATGCTGCAAGAGATATGTTTTTTAGTCTCAAATTGGAAGGGCTACATCCCGATGTGCATTCATATACAATTTTGATACAAGGGCTAGTTAAGGAAAGACTTTTGGATGAAGCATGCAATTTGTTTAGGGAAATGGAGGATGCTGGTTGCTCTGCGAATAGTTGCTGTTTTAACATTATTATTAGGGGTTGTATTACAAACGATGATATTGTGAAGGCAATGGAACTTCTTCGAGAAGCTTGTGATCGAGGGTTTTCTGCAGATTATTACACAGCAAATATGATAGTGAATCTGTTATCTGATCGTGGTTTAGATGAAAAGAGCAAACAAGCAGGTACGTTTATAATGAACTTTTTCATTCTGTAGAAATTATGAAATTGTTAGATAATTTTTTGCTACTTCTGAGTTTACATTATCCTTTTGTTTGTTTTGACAGTCCATTCTGCGTTGGGTCTGGTGAAGAAGCAATAGTGCATAATTTTTGTTTGAGGCTTCGATTATTCTAGCATCAGCTTTTGCTCATCTTTTCAGGTGTGATTCTGTTTTATATTTATGGTCCTTTCGAACGAATCATTTTTTTCCCCAGTGAGTTCATGTAGAGGTAGACTAGTTTAACACTAGACTTTTCTAGTAACACTGAAACTTATCCTCTGATACATGTTGACAGTAAATGTATTACTACTCTATCTGTAAAATGTTTAGTTTTCATTTCTGTTTTGGCATTTATTCTCTTATACATGTTGTTGGTGTCTCCCATTTGATCGGGTTCATGTTTGTGGAAACTCAGTCCCTAACAAGTCGTCCACCAAAACGATCTGTTCTATGGCACATTGTTCTGTGCTGATTTTTAAAGAACAGGAAATTTGGTTTGCCTTGCCGATGTAGAGTTTTCAGTGCTAAGTCAATGGTCACATCATCTGAAATGCTTTCCTGACGAACACTAACTTGGAAACAACTAATGAATAGGGTATTGGCATATTTCATTGAAAACACAATGTTGGGGTAAACGAAAAGTTCAAATATCAACCTCAGCGAATTTTTTACGATTCTACTGTCAGATTACAATAGGACAATCGATTTTGTTAAGATTTTTCTGTGGCAGCATTCGATTTGAGCAAGTAATTTCGAATACTTTTAGACCAGACAGGCATTTGATTGAGCCGATTTAAATGGGTTATCTTGGAATTAACCCTTGAACCAAATTACTGGTCCCGTTCAACTCTTAAACACACCAATTAGTCTTAGAACTTGTTTTGTGCCTGTTTTAGGGCCAAAACCAAATTTATAATTATCTGAAATCGAACTGAACCTTTCGAAGTTGACATTTATTTCCATGTTATAACTTTTGTTTCATTCATTCATGAAGAACTTGCTTGCACAATGAAGATAACCCAGAAATGCGATGTATACAGTTTTGGAGTAGTGACGCTCGAGGTGATGATGGGACATCATCCAATAGGTCGACAGTGTCGAGCTTGACATCCCCTGGCTTACTGATTGATAAAGATTAAAGCTGTGGCTACTGCATTTAATTATTGCTCATTTTCTTTTGTTAAACGGGAGGGTAATAAGCTAGTCTATTGACTAGCTAAATTTTATACCGGCTCTACCCGATTTTCTACTCGTTTTTTGCTTTGTATGTGCAGCGGCCATACATACCCTCTGACGTTAACATGTGGCACCTAGTAAGACTTATATTTTACATGTGGAGTGCCTCCGTTGAAAAGCTCTGGGAGGGAACCAAAATAAGAGTTATATTTTCTTTTTAAAATATTATTATTAAGCCTACTGTTGGTATTGCATTTTCTTTATTGTTTCCAAACAGCAACTACCAGAGTTAAAATCAATTGCGATTTATGACTGCCAACATCTCACTAATTAACTGTCAATATTCTCCCTGTTCGCTTCCTTTTTGGCACGAACGCCCAATTTATGGCCTCAATCTGTTAAACCCAGTTGATTTCTCGTTCCTTCTTCCTATTCTTCAACTCATTTCTTCCTTTTCGGATCTTAGGCACAATGGAGAAACCGGTTTCCGTTTCGGCCGAGGAGGAGTTGAAGGACTGGACGGAGGAGACACCCATACATTCGTCGTGCCACTTGAGATCGTGAAGGAATACGAGTAATACACAATTTCAAAAGCTAAAATTTCAGTTATCTTGTTTGACAATCAGAAAATTCATTGATGATATATGACTCTGTACCTGGTACTCTTTTCGTGCTGTGCAAGTAAGCCAAACCAGAAAGGATATGGCGAGTAAAATTCCGAATAATCGATTCCATATAACTTGTCTGAAATGTTGACTTTAAAGTTGCCTTTTGATTCAAAATTCCCCAAGACAACGGCTTGTCTCTTAAGCTTCTTCTTTTCTATATTCTTCTTTGTCATACTCTTCTTCTTCTTGGCAGCATTGTTTCTTGGCACACCAAATTATATGTTTGATGATCATATACATAATTTGTACGATGATGTCTCTCCTATACAAGTTGGGATTGGGTGATTAGGATATGTTCCCTCCTTAAGAAGGAATCATTTCGCCAGAGATTTGTTCATCGGCATAGATGGAATCATTTTATAGGAAGTGATAGGAATATATGAAGTTCAAGTTCAACGTATTAGACTACTAATCAACTGATTTGTATTAATGAATGTATTAACTGTACAGTAGGCTTGTCTATTTATAGACGAGTAATAAGGACGAATGAAAGCAAAGTAGAACTATAAGGACCATAGTATAGGTCGGTTACTACTATAAGGACTAAGATAGTTATTCCTTGATACAACGAGCCATGATCACAATTTAGTTAAAGAACCAAGTAGGAAGAACCGCCATAAAAAAAATTAGGAAGTGAGAAATATTGTATGAGGGTACGTAAAGTAGTGTTTATACTCTATTAACAGTCTATTTAATTGATCATCCATTAATTATATTAACCGATATCTAGGGATGTAAAAATATACTCCAAAAATATTTGTATTTAAAATACACTTCTTATCAATTTACATATTTTAAAAATATGAGATATATTTATATAATTTGAATGAAGTCTTTAGTTATATCAAATTACGCAATAAAAAGAACATAGGAATTTGCTTTATAATTTATGACTAATTTTATTTGCATTGTTTGATAAAATAATGGGATAAATTCTAATGATGCAATAACTTTGAGATGAATTTTCATTTTTTAAAAACAATTGGACTAACAATGAATGATCTTCATAATCATTTACGTGATCATTCTAGCTAAGCTAAAGTTACTAGTACTTGCAACGAAATATGTTTATTATCTTAACTTACCATATTTTGAAAATTCAGTCTTTATTCGATTTTTCTGTAGAATGCAAATGTGCAATGTTATTGGATTCGTCGGAAACAATATTGTGGGTGTGTGATAATATTGGCAAATGACTTAGGAAAAAAAAACTTCTTATTTCATTATTTTAGGACAAACCAAATTGTACGGTGTTGGGCTAAATCGCATACGCAAGTGCACGTGTCGCCACAAGTAATAAAGTGAAAGTAAGAGTATCATTCTCACAGAGAGTTGTGTGAGAAACCAATATTATCCTTTAGGTTACTTGTTCAAACAATTAATTAAGCAGATGATTAATGTAACTACATGCAATGAAAACAAAAGCAAATAAACAATAGATGATATCAGAGATGAGAAGATTCTAGGCATTAAACTTCACCATAACCATCATCGATGTTCCTATCAAGTTCATACTTAATTTCATCAAATCATTCCAATTACCCAATACCCATTAACAGCTAAAAGCATATCTCTATGTAAAATGATCCAAATGGCTTTACTCTAATCCTATATCTATATGGTATGAGAAGGCAAAGCAATTGTAGTGAGCGCTATATCGAGCTAAGTTCGCGAGTCCATTAGCTATATCTCTATGCTAACAAATTATCGATGTCATTAGGTCGACAATTCACACGGATCGAAACATGACGTAATATTAACAACGAATATACGTCAAACCTTATAAATTATACCAAAATTTCTTTATCATGAAGAATTCGATAGTTATTAACGTTAGTATCGATTTCAGATAGAATCGCACGAGCTACTCTACGAAGGACGTACACGAATACAGGACTTCAATGACTGTGAGTTTTATTATAATTTCATTATAGTATGTTAGCAGTACATATTAGGTTTCATGATTTCAGACCACTATGCCATACAACCATTTATGCATGATTTATGATTTCACGATTTTCATGGTATGGCATAATTACTTTAAAAACTATTATGGCTGTAGAGGCCTGGAGACCTTCACAAATAAACTCAAATTTCAATCATGATTACATTTATAATTTTAGATAAACTATATAATTAATATTCAGTTATTCATATATTATATAGAGTAATTATATATATAAATTATATAAGAACCCCCAGTTACACATGTTTTATATTCAGCAGTACTAGGTCCAACCAGGTGACTCCTTAGTTTAGGTCTGCGCAGATGGTAAGACTCATTAGACATTGGCCTCATGTCTAATGTTCGGTAAGCGTTGGAGTACCACATGGAAGGTAGGAAACACTATAGTAGTTTGACCACGATTCCCATTTTCAAAAATATGGGTTCAT
The DNA here is from genome assembly GCF_046630445.1 of Rutidosis leptorrhynchoides. Lineage (NCBI taxonomy): Eukaryota > Viridiplantae > Streptophyta > Magnoliopsida > Asterales > Asteraceae > Rutidosis > Rutidosis leptorrhynchoides. Next base: position 41,889 of record NW_027266721.1, read on the forward strand.
AAATATATTCATTAATATATTCAATAAATATACAGCTATATTAGAATTATTATACAACACGTAAAATATATATATTCATAAAATATATATTTCAGCATGATTATACAACACGTAAAATATATATTCATGAAATATATATTCCAGCATTGTTATACACCACGTAAAATATATTCATAAAATATATATCAGTTAATCATCATAAATTATTTTATGATTTATTCATAAACATGTTTGAATATTTCAATTCAATTTTACATACATCATTTCATAAATTACAGCTCAGAAATATAATTTAGATTCAGTTCAAATTTTATTCATTATATAAAAATTTAATGATTTTATAATAAGCGCAAGCTTACAGTTTCCCAAAAATATATAATTATACTTTCTCCAAGTTAAGCAAATAGGGTAAGTTCGGGCTACGAGGCATCAGTAGGGGTCCACTTCCACATATCAAGATAGGGTTCACGTCATGCACAGGTACCAACGGGGCACCGATCTCGATCCTCATAGGTGGGGTCTGGAGTGGGCGTCTCATTCGGGTAGTATAGGTTCTCTTTGAGTGATGGCTAGTCATTTGTATAGGTTGTGCTGGAAATCTAGAAATTCCTAATTGGGGGATCAAAGGGTTGGGATGTGAGTGTGGCACATAAGATGTTAAGACTTTTCACCGCAAAAAGCCAAATTTATCAAAACACTTGACCCTACGCTACAACCATAAGCCAAAGACCTTCTTAATTTTTTGATTGTATTGCTGCTTTAGTGGAGATTGCGATGAAAGATTAGCATTTGACATCCTCATGAGCATGGCATAACTTGAATTTTATGTGGATATACTGAAAGTTTTGTGCATGGGTGAACACTTTCATACTTATTGAAGATATTGAGAGCACAAGTGCGTAAGGTAAACTATAATCTCTTGTGAGTTTTGAACGATTGACTAAATAAATTGTTGAGATTGAAGTGTTCATCTAATTCATATCGTGTTTTCAGTTAGGAGTTCAGTTTTTGATGGTACATGATTGATGATTAGCTAGTATACATTTCATGCTTGCATTGCACAATAACGGGATTTTGATGACTTGATGATGATTATGTTTCCATATGTGTTTAGATTGTTGTTGTAGTTTTAGGAATTTGCGACAGAGGGTGCTTATTGATTTATTCTTGGTGATCTTTTTCCCTCATAGAGGTTTTACCAATGCCAACCTTTGCGCGCAAATTTTTCCTTTTATTTCTTTGTTTTAGTTTTACTTTGCTCGAGTATTAGCAAAACTTAGAGTGTGGGGGCGTTGATAAACTCTAGATTTGAGTTTATTACGTCTTTATACTTGATGCTTTGTTAAGAAATCGAGCATTTGTATTTAGTGTAGTTGGTAGTATGTTTGTTTTGGTTTTCCTTTGTGTTTGTAGGCAAAATATATCGAATTAAGTCAAAAAGATAGGAGTTTAAGCAGATGTTCTGACTTCATCGCATATTTCGAGCAATGTCCAGCAAAAATGAGCAAATGTGTTTGACATCAAAGTTGTAGATCTATGTCTTATCTTTCCAACGCATCAAGAATCAAGTCATTTGGACATCCGAAGCTCAAGATAGAAAGAAATTACGAAAACTGGACGGACAGTCAAGAAAGTCGGCGCAGCTGCGCCCGGAGGACAGAAAGTTTAGCGCAGCCCATGCGCTAAACTAATTTTCAACATCGAAACGTGTAATCATTCTATTATTGTCTTTGTTTAACTATGTTTATGCGTAGCTAAACTACTTGTCTTAGGGCTGTGATGAACCTACAATCTAGTTGATGTTTTGATTTAAGATTCATGCTCTAAGTTTGTTATTGAATTCTAATTTTTTAAGTTTGTGAGTTTTGGATTAGAAATTGAATATAGAATCGCATGTTTAATGTATTCACAAGAGATGATTAGTTAATTGCTATTAGCATAGAGATATAGCTAATGGTCTTGCGAACTTAGCTCGATATAGCGCTCACTGCAATTGCTTTACCTTCTAATAACATAGAGATATAGGATTAATTGACATAGAGATATGCTTTAAACTGTTAATGGGTATTGAGTAATTGGAAAGATTTGACGAAATTTAGTATGGCTTTTATTGGAACATCGATGATGATTGTTGCGTAGCTACAAGCCTTACGATTCTCTCATCTCTGATTCTTATCGTTGTTATTTACTTTTATTTTATCGAATGCTATTTGTCTCAATCACCTTTGAATCTGATCGTTTGAACAAGTAAATTAAGGGATAATATTGGTTTAAAATAGTAAGATTAATACAATTCTCTGTGGGAACGATACTTGTACTTTCACTTTATTACTTGTGGCGACGCGTGCAGTTGCGTGTGCGATTTAGCCCAACACATAACCATACTAAACTTACAAGAGAGTAGCATATATAATTACATGATTCGGAGATGAAGAACGGAAGAAGTCCCTGCTATTAGTTCTCTCTAAGCTTATCTGAATAACTAAAAATCCTATTGTGTTTGTCTATTTATACTAAACCCCAAAACAAGTCGAAAATAGGAAATATAGTCCAAATGACTTGATTCTTAATATGTTGGAAAGCTAAGACATAGAGGTACAACTTTCATGTTGAACACATTTGCTGATTTCAATTGGACTTTGTTCAAAATTTGCGATGAAGTCAGAACTCGTGCATAAACTCGTATTCTTTTGACTTGTTTTGATACGTTTTGCCTACAAACACAAATGAAACCAAAACAAACGCAATAACAACTAAAATATAAACTAACACTCGACTTAATAACAAAAACTCAAATATAAGAAAATAATAAATTCTAAAATCTAGAGTTTATCATATGGTAAGGATAAAATCTTCGCAAAAATCAAGTTTGTCATCACTTATTTTATCATGAATTTTATAATATCCAATTGGGTATTTTTTATGCATAATAAATTCTTCCAAAGATCCAATAACTATTAGTATAGACAAATTGATAGCATTCGAAATCTGAAAGGATGGATGTTAGAATGAGGTTTTACAGATCATTAAATAATTACCATCCATTGACAACTTTATCTTGTTCGTTCTATGAATAGTGTTGGTGGCGGCTCCATCTTTTTCATACATACAACTATACAATTATATATTCAAAAGTCATCCTCCCTTGGATTGTATCAAATGCTAATTGGGTAAAGGTGACATTCAAATAGTCTTTTTATAAATAAAGTATTTTTGTTAGGTTGTTAATTATGCGTATCGTGTATTGCTGACCATTATGTGTATCTCATATGATATGCTATTGGGAGGTACATAAATAACATATTTAATAGAAAATGACATAACCAATTACCTAAAATAATAATAAAAATGAGAGCAAATTAATAAAAAAATACTTTCAATGATTTTTCAAATAGTTATTTTACAAAAAAAAAAAATTGCATTGAAGAGACAATGGAACGTTTAATTTAAGATTTCATGTCATTTAGTTACTCCTATAATTATTAAAAATTTAATTAAAAATAATAATTAAATCTTTTAAATATGTATAAAGCTCAACCTATTGATTGTAGTTTGATAGATAAGTGGAGATAGTAGGTTATGTGTTAAGACTGCATTTAGTTTGATTCTTTTCGATTGGAAGAAGACAAAATACTGAAATCGGTCGAAGCTGGAGTTGGATTTGGTTGATATTGTTGATCTGATTTAGGATTGGTCGAAGTGTCGATTTATTTGGTAAACCCAAATCTTATAATGTCGAGAAATACAAACTTTAAGACCAATGTGAATCATTTGAATTTTCACCCAATCTTGTAGTTGTTGATAATTGATTGCCTAATATCCATACTAATCGAATTTATGTCAGTTTATGAGTTATGACCATAATAATTCAATTAATTAGCGATTTGATGATAAAATAAAATAAAAGCGATTTGAAATTGGAATTCTAATGTCAAAGTGGTTCAAGCTCGGTCCAAAACTAGTTGAAATTAAATGAAATCGAGTCGCTTTTCAAATTATTAATTATAACAAAACTCTAAAACTCTGTACGCGTTTCAAATTAAAATTTAATATAACTTGCAGACAAAGTAGTTCAAAAATAGATAAATTTCTTCACATGCTCCAACTAGCATGCATTGCAAAAAGCAAGCGGCAGGAAAGCTCATCTTATTTCATCATTGATCAGTCATCATCCATGGAGGAGATGGAAGATTTCAACAATAATCCCCAACCCTTGACTCAGTCAATTCCTCCTCAAGACCCAAATCATCATCATGAGCTACTTTCTTCTTCTTTGATCTTGAGTGCTAAATCTGACGTGTTTTTGTGTTTTAGAGGTCGTGATACTGCTACTAATTTCACTGCTCATCTGTTCGAGTCACTGAAATTAAAAGGGATACAGTCCATTGGCTACAATCCAAATCGGAAACCCATGGCCTTTGATCGGGTCCATGAGTGCTGGTGCTCTATCGTCATTTTGTCAATCTCATTCGCATTTTCATCTAGATGTTTGAACGAGCTGGCTGAGATAATGGAGCGTCACAAGAAAGCAGGGCTTACTGTTTACCCTGTCTTTTAAGATGTTCTCCATCTGACGTGCGAAACCAAAAGGGGAAATTCGAAGAAGCCTTTGGTGATGATGATCATGAAGAAGAAGCCTTTGCTTCCAAAGTGGAAATAATTGGAAAGTGGAAAGCTGCCTTGACCGATGTGGCCAATCTCTCAGGATGGTCTATTAATGGGACGAGGTAACATTTAATATCTTTTGATGAACATATTACTTTTGACAATTGACTAGTAAAACAATTTTGGTTTCTGTGTGTGTGTGTTATTTTGCCTATTATGACATGTATTGTTTGTTTGTTATACTAATATCTCTCTTTTTTTTTTAAGGCCTGAAACTGATGATATCAATAATATTCTTCAAGAGATACAAATGAAATTAAGACTACGAGACACATGTTCAAAACGTTTTGATGGCCTGGTTGGGATCCATGACCGTTGGAAGGAATTCCAGAAGAAATTATGCTTAGATTCAAATGATGTTCGCTTCATTGGGATATGCGGAATGGGCGGAATTGGCAAGACAACTTTAGCTAGATTTTCTTTCAAGGCTATGGCAACTCAGTTTGAAGGCCACAGTTTCCTTGCCAATGTCCGTGAAAAAGCAGAGAAAGGAAAACTAGCTTCTATACAAGAGCAGTTTCTTTCACAGGTGCTTAATGAAAAATCAATTTGTTTACAGAATGAATATGATGGAGCTGACATTATTAGAGACAGATTAAAGGGTCGGAAAGTTCTTGTTGTTATTGACGATGTGGATGACACGGAACAATTGAAGTACTTGGCTGAAGACTGTGACTGGTTTGGTCCTGGAAGCAGAATTATCATTACAAGTAGAGATGAGCATGTATTGAACGCGTGCAAAATTGTAAAGGATAATATATTCCAGCCCGAGCTGTTGAATTCTGAAGAAGCACTGAAGCTTTTCTGTCTGAAAGCCTTCGAAAATAAACAGCCGAATAGAGATTTTGAGCATCTTTGCAAATCTGTTGTGGAATATGCTAATGGCCTTCCTTTGGCTCTTGAAGTTTTGGGATCCTTTTTGTGCGATAAAGGTGCAGATGAATGGGAAAGTGCAATAAAACGATGGAAAAGTGGTTGTCCAGATGATAAGATCTTTAATGCTCTTAAAATAAGCTATGATGGGCTCCAAGAAACCGAGAAAAGAATTTTTCTAGACATTGCATGCTTCTTCAATGGCTGGCCAGAAACATACGTGAAAGAACGATTGGAAAGTTTTAACTTTCACCCAGTAATTGGTATATGTGTTCTTATTGAGAGATCACTTTTGACTGTTGAGAAATCACTATATGATGACTCCAAAAACTTGCGGATGCACAACAGGTTGCAAGACATGGGGAGAAAAATTGTCGAGCAAGAATCTCCTAATGAGCCTGGAAAACGTAGCAGGCTATGGAAAGGAGATGATATCCACCATGTCTTAACTGAAAATACCGTAAGTGCTCTCACTTTACACGTATACTGAGAGTGTATTCCGACTACAAAGACATATTAGTGCAGCTGTGCTAACGGTGGCAAGTTAACACAGTATAATAAAAACACAGTGCAGAAAGTAAATAATATGTTCACGCAGTTCGGTTTCCCCACTCTGCGGGGCCTAGCCCAGTGGTAAACGGCATTCCACTATTCTTGCAACAATAGGACAGTACACGGGTTACAACTCGCTCGTCTATAACCTACTTCCTATTTCACTAAGTGTACTCTTCGTTCTACCTAACACATCCTAATCAACACAGACTAGAACTTACACAGTTGCCTTACCAAACGGGTAAGGACTTCTTGCAACCCTCTTTCAGATTACAAGTGCCACCGGTTCTTTGCACAGTAAAGAATAACTCTGAATAGTTGGATAAGTGCTCACAGTAATCTCGCACACCCTCTGAACAGTTCACGGACACACAGGTCAAACAGATTGTGAACTGAATGGTGTAGAAAAAACGTCTCTCTCTCCAGTAAGCTATATGAACGAATTGTTAGCTCAAGACATGTCCTCAAGGTTGTAGAGACGCTGGTCTTTTATAGCAGAAGTCCTTGAATCTTTGGAGCATAAGTCTTCTACACAAAACGGAAATCAAATCCTTCTTCAATTCGGAAATCAATTCCCTGCATCAAATCCGAAAATCACATCCCTTCAGAATAGGGATTGTTTCCCATAAGAATCCTTTCTCTGATATACTTTCCTTTTGCTCAAGATTTAATTAGGATTCCTTTTCAGAATAGGAAACCATCTTTAAAACAATATCAGAATCCTTTTATCAATATAATTCCTTCCATTAAGAAGTTAATTAGGATTCCTGTAGAGAATAGGAAATCAAATCAGATCACATAATACTTTCCTTATCGAATTTGAATAAGTCTCCTCCATAGAATAGGAAACCCATATTTAACTTAATTCAAATCTGATCTTAAATCATATCAAATAAGGATTCTTCGTTTATACTAGTTTCCATAAGACTTGTAATGCAGGAAGGAAACAAATCTTCTGTTTAAATGGTTTTGACGAAAATAGCCAACTCTGATAAACTGCCGCATAACTGTGTTTATAGAATCCAGCTAACACAGGTTAGCGTCACAGGCAGTTTGTCTCAACAATCTCCCCCTTTGGCATTTTTGACAAAACCCTCCGTTTTAATCTTCAAATCTTCATTCAGCAACGGAAGCACCAAGTAACGGAAACAACAAGTCTTCACAATCATTGGAACAGATGGAAACTAGTGAAGTGCAAACAAATGCAGAACTGTGTTAATAGACTCCAAGTAACACAATATCGATTTGCACAGATCTGACCGCTAGATTTGGAACGATTTCGTCCATATCTCCCCCTTTTTGTCAACAAATCGCCAAGGCACCAATCGGAGATCACAAACTAGCAAATGTCAGATTAATTGTAACTTGTCCAACAAAGTTACTACACAAAGTGCCAATAAGATGAAAGTTTCGAATAGTGTAATCATGACAAAAACTTTCAGCAAAAACATAAAGCTCCCCCTGAGAAATAGCTTCGAGCAATCTGAGCTTTCTCAACCTGTACTCCTGCTTCTTCAGAGTCTTCATCATCAAAGCTTCAGGAGTCTAGACATCTTCTTTATTGTCAACAGAATATACTGCTCTTTCATCATCTTCATTGTCACAGATGTCCATCACAACTGGCTGCTCCCCCTGGGACTTTGATGTGGATGCTGGTACACATTCAAAACTAGCTCTCTTCCTTTGCAAGCGGTTCTTTTCTCTATTTAAGGACTGACTGCCTGTGCTCACAGGGTTTACAGCAACATTTACTTCAGCACAGTTTCTGCAGTATTCTCCACATCAGACAGAGAGATATTTTTGGTTGCTCCCCCTCAGTCTCAGCACTAGTATCTCCCTCGGCTTGAGTCTCCCCCTCAGCTTAAGGGTTCCTTCCAACATCTTCAAGATCCTCTATGTTAGCAGGATCTGCAGCAACTACCGGCAAACTAGAGACTTCTCATCATCTCATCTTACTGTATCAGACTTTCTCCTTTAGCTTTAGCTCAACATTTTGTTTCCTGACAACAGAAACACAAACCAACCTTTTTTTTTCTTTTTCTCCTTTTTCTATATTTTTTTTCTCACTTTAAAAAAAACATAACAGGATAGACAAAATAATAAAATGGTATATACAGGGGATGGAAGCACTTATCTCAAGTCTCGCGTAATGGAGCAAGGTCCGAGAGCTCCTCTCAAGAACTCAAAGCGACTTGCATCTAGACTCTTCGTAAAGATGTCCCCTAATTGTTTTTCGGTTGAGACATATTCCAAGGCCACATTCTTCTCTTTAACAGGCTCTCTAATAAAGTGGTGACGATCTTGGATGTGCTTCGTTTTGGAGTGCTGCACAGGATTCTTCGATATGCTTATAGCACCGGTGTTCTTGGTATTTGTGCTAATAGGCAACGCCTTCACACTAGGTGTGTTTTCATTACATTAGACAGAAGTTGACCGATTCCAGGTTCACCATACCAATCAGCTGCAGCACAGGTCAAACAGATTGTGAACTGAATGTTGTAGAAAAAATGTCTCTCTCTCCAGTAAGCTATATGAACGAATTGTTAGCTCAAGACGTGTCCTCAAGGTTGTAGAGACGTTGGTCTTTTATAGCAGAAGTCCTTGAATCTTTGGAGTATAAGTCTTCTACACAAAACGGAAATCAAATCCTTCTTCAATTCGGAAATCAATTCCCTTCAGAATAGGGATTGTTTCCCATAAGAATCCTTTCTCTGATATACTTTCCTTTTGCTCAGGATTTAATTAGAATTCTTTTTCAGAATAGGAAACCATCTTTAAAACAATATTAGAATCCTTTCATCAATATAATTCCTTCCATTAAGGAGTTAATTAGGATTCCTGTAGAGAATAGGAAATCAAATCAGATCACATAATACTTTCCTTATCGAATTTGAATAAGTCTCCTCCATAGAATAGGAAACCCATATTTAACTTAATTCAAATCTGATCTTAAATCATATCAAATAAGGATTCTTCGTTTATACTAGTTTCCATAAGACTTGTACTGCAGGAAGGAAACAATTCTTCTGTTTAAATGATTTTGACGAAAATAGCCAACTCTGATAAACTGCCGCAGAACTGTGTTTACAGAATCCAGCTAACACAGATTAGTGTCATAGGCAGTTTGTCTCAACATATACATTATGAAGCGAACACTATATATATTCCCTTCAACCAACTACTTCCCATGAATATGAAAATCTTTGTTAATTTTTTATAGGGCACCGAAGCCATTGAAGGCATAATGCTCGAGGTACTTCCTTCGTATAAGTTATAATCAGTTGAAATTTTGGTCCTTTTGTTTTTCTTGTTTTTGTTTTTTATTTATAAATCTATATCTGATTGTAGGGGGTTACGAATATATTCATGTGAAACCTGACATTTTCTTAAATATGAAAGGATTAAGATTTCTCTCTCTAAACTGGCGTGTGGCGACTCCAGATGGTCTCACTTACCTTCCAAGTAGCTTACAGTCACTTTATCTAGAGGAGCGTGTGGTGCGTTCCCTTCGAAGTAGTTTTCAGTCACTTAAATGGAATAATTATTCTTTAAAGTCCTTACCATCAAGCTTTGAACCATATAAACTTGTTCGACTTGAAATGTCTGAAAGCTCCATTGAAAAGCTCTGGGAGGGAACCAAAGTAAGGCTTATATTTTCTTTTTAATTAAAATATTATTATTAAGCCTACTTAGATGCAATATACTGTAGTACTATAGTGGTAAAAGTGAGTAATTGCATTTTCTTTATTGTTTCCAACAGCATCTACCAGAGTTAAAATCAATTCACCTGCATTCCTGCTATCATCTCACTGAGACTCCATGCCTAACCCATGCTCCAAATCTCCAAATCATTGATTTTTCATGCTGTTTTAAATTGTCAACTATCCATCCTTCGATGGGGCATCCTGAAGAATCTTACAAAGTTGAATCTTACAAACTGTGTTAGTCTTAGAAGTCTTCCAAGTAGCATAAGTGGGTTGACTTCACTTGAGGAACTCTATGTATTTAGGTGCTCTAAGCTTGAAAGTTTGCCAGAGGATTTGGGGAGTTTGAAAAGCTTGATAAGTCTTGATGCAAGTGAAACTGCAATATCAGAACTACCATCCACAATTGTAAACCTACAAAGATTAAAAAGGTTGAACTTGCTATACTGCAAAAAGCTTAAAGCTCTTCTAAGTGGAATAAGTGGTCTGAAATCACTTGAGATACTCAATGTACGTTATTGTTCTAAGCTTGAAAGTTTTCCAGAGGATTTGGGAGGTGGGTGGGAATCAGTTGTGTTTCTCAATGTCTCTGGTTGTTCTAAGCTTGAAAGTTTGCCAAAGGCTTTGAGGAAAAAATTTCCGTATTTGGGGGTGTATACATGATATTGCAATGTTAGTCCGCCATTCCCTTTGATTTCGACTGGCCCTCAGCTTAATTATTCCTTCCGTAATACAATTTGCGTTATTAATACAGATCTTGAATTGGGCTTTACCATTACTTTCGGCCCAATCAAATTGGACAATTCTATAGATGATATTATTGAAAACATGTTAGATCTAAGTGCAGCTAAAAATCTAACAATTAAGAAAGGGAAGAAAGCCAAGAATGATGATCAGGACATTTTTTTCAAGGAGGGCATTGAAACGGTGACTAAAGCGATCACAGAATCCTCTGCAGATTTGGCAAATGCGATTAGGGAAACGAATCCTAATAGAGGACATACGATGGCTTTAACTGAAATACGAGAATTGCTCAATGATTTACATCTCGAAAGAGCCATCAAAGCCAAAGCCTATGTCTATCTTGTTAAAAATCCCGACATGCTAATAGCTTTGATTGAAACTTCAATAGAAGAACGTGAAGATGTCATGATGGCGATGCTAAATTGACGGAGGTATTTGAGGATGCAATTTGATTTCTCCTTTCTTTGTTCTATACAATTTCATTTATTTTCATTATTAGTGTTTGAATTGAATAAAGACATATTATGGTATATGTCTAGTTTTTCTTCGTTCATTTATTATATGCTTATTGCTGTAGTTTTTTTTTCTATTTGATTCTAATAATTTGCTTCGTGTTCTCCTTGCTATTTATTATATGTCACCGAGTTAAAATCCTCTTCTTCTTCTTTGTCATACTCTTCTTTTCTACATTCTTCTTTGTCATACTCTTCTTCTTCTCGGCAGCATTGTTTCTGTACTTCTCTTTAGAGCTTGTCAAGCACTCAATTAGATCCTGGTCGGCAAGCTTCACGAAACAAGCCATTTCACAGCATTTACCCAATATAGCACAATTATTTATCTAATATATCCTGCTACTGTTCCTCATATTCATTTGACTCCCTTAGTGTTGTGGCTCGGAGAAGGAGTGGAATAATGCATGCCCTGATTTGTGCCTGGTATTGATGTTGATGTGCTAGAAATGATTCAACTGTAGATCTTGGGGAAACTCTTGGAGCCTTTGTGAAATCATGAGGTTCATGGTGGGTTCACTGAAGAAAAATAACCAAATAAACATGGATCGAATTAACCATAATTTCAAAACTAAAATAGCCAGAATAAAAAAGAATCGTCAAGTTACTGACAAAGTTTCTCCGGAAAACTTTGACATGTAAGTTGCAAAACTTGAAATTCAAATTGATCACTAAGTCAGCTCTTAATTTTCATTTGATTTTCTTTTCCTCCCTCAAATATCAATTTTCTTTCTTCCAGTCATGATTTCTAGGTCTCAAAAGCTATTACCACTTCTGTCCAGGCAAGGCCAACTACACTTCAAAATACAAAGTAACTCCAGAACATTTTCTTGAAAATGGATAGGCATTGCTGAGTATTGATCATGTAAAATGTGGAAGAAAGTGTGGTGTCAAAGTATGCTTGGAGCACAAGTTTTAGTCTTGCACACCAAGTGTTCAACAAAATGCAAAAGCAATCCTCGAAGTCTTAAATGCCGAGAGTTGTTGATCAAAAGATATTAAGTAAAGCAAGGAAATTGATTCCTTTGCAAATCTTGAATCTTGAATCAAGTTTTATTTACATCAGAAAAACATCAAAAATACTCCTTTTCTCTCTTCTGTCAAGTTTTTGGGCTGCTTTGTTCTTGTTCTTTTTGTTGTTTTTGCTGCTGCCAAGAAAATTGGTTCATTGAGCTTGTCTTTCCGTTATAACATAATTATCCAGGGATGTGTTACAAACAATGATGTTGAGAAGGGAATGGAACTTCTTCGAGAAGCTTTTGATCGAGGGTTTTCTGCAGATTATTTCACAGCAAATATGATAGTAAATCTGTTATCTGATCGTGGTTTAGATGAAAAGAGTAAACAAGCAGGTACGTTTGTTATAAGCTTTTAAAGAAATCTTCATTCATTTTTGGAAAAATGAAGCTGTTTGCTAAATTTGATGCTAAACATGAGTTTCTGTACTTACGTTATCCTACTGTTTGTTTTGACAGTCCATTCTGCTTTGGGATTGGTAAAGAAGCAGTAGTCCATAATTGGCCGTCCTTATTGCTAATCAACTTTATCGAAACTGAAGCTGACAGTAGGTTTCCTGAAAGAGCATAGACTAGTTAAATCTTTTCAGGTTTAATTTTATTTTATTTTTGATCAATCAGTAAGTAGTTAAATAAAAAAGAGTCTTTACAAACACTCAGCTCCAAATTAAGGAGCCAAGAAACAAAAACCAGATACATGCTCTCTTTACCTACAGTCTACAAATTCAGTCTCATATGAATATTATTGGACGTCTAACGGGCAGACCCTCGGAATAGTTAAACTAATTTCCATTCCTCCAGGTCAGGTTGTTGCCGTGAAGAAGCTTCATTCACAACAAGATGAAACAGATCCAGCATTTGAGAGTGAGATTCAAGCGCTTACAAAGATACGACATCGAAATGTGGTGAAGCTATACGGATACTGTCGCCGTTTACAACAATCGTTTCTCATTTACGAATTCCTAGAGAGAGGGAGCTTGGCGAATATCCTGAGGGGAGACGACAAAGAACAAGCACGAGAATTGGATTGGATTAGAAGGATTAATATCGTGAAAGGAGTCGCTAATGCATTGTATTACATGCATCATGATTGTACGCCAAGTATAATTCATAGAGACATTTCGTCGAAGTTGGATAAAAACTATGAAGCTCACGTTTCTGATTTTGGGACGGCTAGGAATTTCGATGTTGATTCTTCTAATTGGACCGGTCTTGCAGGAACATATGGATATATCGCTCCAGGTAATTTCAATTTCATTCTCCTGATTAATTCGTTTCGGTTAATTTTGAGCCGATTTTAATGGGTTCATCCTGGAATCAAAACCGGCAATTCAGAAACGAGAGTTGTCTTAAATGGGTTCGGTATTATTTCAGACCAGATTGACATTTTGATTAAGCCGATTCAATGGGTTCATCTTGGAATCAACCCTTGAACCAATTACTAGTCCAGTTTGCCTTAAAAACAGGCGGTTCGGCTCTTAAAACTCACCAATTGAACTTATTTTGTGCCGGTCTAGCTCCAAAACCAATTTTATAATTATCTGAAATCGCACCGAATCGCATCAATTCCAGTTCGGTTTTCTGTTCGAAGTCGACAATTATTTCAAGGTTATAACTTTTGTGTTCATTCCATTCATGCAGAACTTGCTTACACAATGAAGATAACCCAGAAATGCGATGTATACAGTTTTGGAGTAGTGACATTCGAAGTGATGGTGGGTCATCATCCAATAGAACTAATGCCTTCTCTTTCGGATTCGTCGCCATTGTCCTTGTCGACAATTGACATAGTTTAACTTGGCCATTTATAATTTGGTTAATAAAATATCCAATTTATCAAAATAAAATAGTATTACATGTGATGTGAATGAGAAAAATGAACTATATCAGGTCAATTTAGACAATTTAAAGTTTGGAGAGTCAATTAAGTACGTTTGAAGCTTAGGGAGCCAAATGTTAAAACGACTAAACCTTGAGTATCTACATGCATATTCAACTCCATCTTTCTGCTTTGGTTCGATTTCTTCATTTCACTCTCATTCGTGTCTGGTTTTCGTTCTTCAACCTAATTTAATTTTCTCAATCGGCAGAGCAGATGATGATGACGCCATGGAGAAATCCTTCTCGCCTTCGTGTCTCGTTTGCTCATTCATATGTAAGATCTTACTCTCGCTCTCGTTCCGATTCTCCTCCTGCAAATGTAGTTAGCCGACATTTTGTTAGGGATAAGCTCAATAAAGGGTTTAACACTCTTGACGATGCTCTTACTTTGTTTGAAAGTATGATTTCTATGCATCCTCCTCCGTACATCGGCCAATTCAATAAACTTTTGGGGGAAATTGCTAGAATGAAACATTATAAGTCTGCTATTTCTCTTTATGGGCGGATTACTATGTCTGGAATTTCACCTGATATTTGCATGTTGAGCATCTTAATCAACTGTTTTTGTCGCCTGGGTCGGGTCAGTTCTGGTTTGGCTGTCTTGGCAAAGATCCTGAAACTTGGGTTCACCCTACTGTCGTCACCTTCAGTACTTTGATTAATGGAATGTGCTTAGAGGGCAAAGTCACTGAAGCTGCAAGGTTGTTTGATGACATGGTTAAGGAAGGTTATGATCCCGACTTAATTACTTTCAACACAATGATCAATGGTTTGTGTCAAGCAGGAAATATTGACGTGGCTAGTAAACTGTTTCGAGAGGTAGCTAAGAGGGGGATTGGAGCCTGATGTTATAACATTCAACACGTTGATAAATGGATTGTGCAAAAAGGGTGATGTATCTGAAGCTATTACAGTGTTCGATGATATGCTCAAGAGGGGTTGCACACCTGATTTAATTACATACAACACAATCGTAAATGGTTGTGCAAAACAGGCGATGTGGAGAAGGCTATTCACTTGTTACAGAAAATGTTTGAAGGAGGTGTGGAGCCTGATGTAGTGGCATATAGCAATGTTATCGATGGTTTGTGTAAGAATAAGCAAGTGCAGGAAGCATTTGATCTCTTTGATGAAATGAAGAGCAAAGGCATTACACCTACGGTGGTTACGTATAACTCTTTTAATTGATGGAATTGTGTAAATTAGGTGCATGGGATGAAGTTAAACAGCTATGGAGGGAGATGGTTGCTCGAAATATACAGCCAAGCACCCATTCATTTAACATAATGGTCGATGCTCATTGTAAAGAAGGGCTTGTTTCAGAGGCCAAGGCAATTGTCGAAATGATGATTGATCAGGGTCAAAGGCCAATACGGGAACTTTTAATACATTGATCGATGGGCATTGCTTACGTGGTCAAATGCACGAAGCCCAAAAGTTGTTCCGCTGTATGGACTCACAAGGCGTTTCTCCTGACGTTAGAACTTATAACATCTTGATAAATGGGTATTGCAAATCTAAAATGATAGATGAAGCAATAAAACTTTATGACGAAATGTCTAAAGTAAGGTTATTTCCCAATTCTGTCACTTTCAACATTCTTCTTGATGGGTTTGTTTCGAGCAAGGAAAGTTGCAGAAGCAAAACAACTTTTCAACAAGATGTCTGCTTCCGTCAACCTCCAGATATGGTCACTTGTTGACTTTGTTAGATGGTTTGGTAGACAATGGGCATCTTGAAGAGGCAGTGGGCTTGTTTAAACTAATGCAAGACAATGGTTTATCTCCTGGCATTGAATGCTTTAATATTATCATGAAAGGTTTGTGCAAATCTGGTCAGCTGAAAGCTGCAAGAGATATGTTTCTTAGTCTCAAATCCAAAGGGCTACGTCCCGATGTATATACATATTCTGTAATGATGCAAAGGCTATGTAAGGAAAGACTTTTGGATGAAGCATGCAATTTGTTTAAGGAAATGGAGGATGCTGGTTGCTGTGCGGATAGTTGCTGTTATAACATAATCATCCGAGGATGTATTACAAACGATGATATTGTGAATGCAATGGAACTTCTTCGAGAAGCTTGTGATAAGGATTTTCTGCAGATTACGCCACAGCAATTTGATAGTGAATCTGTTATCTGATCGTGGTTTAGATGAAAAGAGCAAACAAGCAGGTACGTTTATAATGAACTTTTCATTCTGTAGGAATTATGAAATTGTTAGATAATTTTTGTGCTACTTCTGAGTTTACATTATCCTTTTGTTTGTTTTGACAGTCCATTCTGCGTTGGGTCTGGTGAAGAAGCAATAGTGCATAATTTTTTGTTTGAGGCTTTGATTATTCTAGCATCAGCTTTTGCTCATCTTTTCAGGTGTGATTCTGTTTTATGTTTATGGTCCTTTCGAACGAATCATTTTTTCCCCAGTGAGTTTATGTAGAGGTAGACTAGTTTAACACGAGACTTTTCTAGTAACACTGAAACTTATCCTCTGATACATGTTGACAGTAAATGTATTACTACTCTATCGGAAAAAATGTTTAGTTTTCATTTCTGTTTTGGCATTTATTCTCTTATACATGTTGTTGGTGTCTCCCATTTGATCGGGTTCATGTTTGTGGAAACTCAGTCCCTAACAAGTCGTCCACCAAAACGATCTGTTCTATGGCACATTGTTCTGTGCTGATTTTTAAAGAACAGGAAATTTGGTTTGCCTTGCCGATGTTCACATCATCTGAAATGCTTTCCTGACGAACACTAGCTAGGAAACAACTAATTCTCAGCGAATTTTTTACGATTTTACTGTCAGATTACAATAGGACAAGTCGATTTTGTTAGGATTTTGCTGCAGCAGCATTCGATTTGAGCAAGTAATTTCGAATACTTTTAGACCAGACAGGCATTTGATTGAGCCGATTTAAATGGGTTATCTTGGAATTAACCCTTGAACCAAATTACTGGTCCCGTTCAACTCTTAAACACACCAATTAGTCTTAGAACTTGTTTTGTGCCTGTTTTAGGGCCAAAACCAAATTTATAATTATCTGAAATCGAACTGAACCTTTCGAAGTTGACATTTATTTCCATGTTATAACTTTTGTTTCATTCATTCATGAAGAACTTGCTTGCACAATGAAGATAACCCAGAAATGCGATGTATACAGTTTTGGAGTAGTGACGTTCGAGGTGATGATGGGACATCATCCAATAGGTCGACAGTGTCGAGCTTGACATCCCCTGGCTTACTGATTGATAAAGATTAAAGCTGTGGCTACTGCATTTAATTATTGCTCATTTTCTTTTGTTAAACGGGAGGGTAATAAGCTAGTCTATTCTCTAGCTAAATTTATACGGCTCTACCCGATTTTCTACTCGTTTTTCGCTTTGTGAGCTGCCTCTTGGTGTAACCGATATTGTGGACAATATCGAACGTTTTTATTGAATGAATGAAGCCGACTATTATAAAAGAAATGTTGTATTTTGCATCGTCAAAGCGTTTAACATTTATTAACTGGTTCGAGACCAGACCATACAGTAAAATTACACTTTCAAACATTTAACATAATGGTCTTTGTTAAATCCTCTCAATCGATTCTTTCGAACAGAATTAAGGAATGCAAAATCTGTTGTGGGAAGCTTTTCAAAGCCCCCAAACGCTGATGGAATATATAATTCATAGGTAACATGATGATTTTGACGAACACCGATGGAATATATGTCAGAAATTTTTATCAGGAGGTCGTTGCAAACCGAAGGAATGCAATGCTGGATGTGCAAAAATGTTTGGAAAGATTCATACAGAGTTTGCTTCCTTTACACGGCGCCCAGTAAATCCTCCTTGTGTCATTATCCTTGTTAATAATCACCTTCTTATCGGTTAATTTTGTACGTCTTGATTTTCATTTACGTAATGGTGTTACCTCATTGACTCCTTCATAAATGAATGAAAAATGGGTGGACCAATTATATATACAGCTTATTGGTAGATTTTTTTCTTGATATCCTCCCATTCTTTTTCTCTGGCCGCTCTGCGAAATTCAGTTCATAGAATGTACGAGTAACGTCAAAACAGAGATGTTAAATGCTTGAAAATGCAAACTTATAACAAGAAGTCAAGAACAGTAAAAGGAAAAAGAAGAAACTTTGATTGAGCTGCAACTTTGCCAATTTTATCATTAGGAATCAATATGCTGCCAAGACAGCCTTTTATACGAGCTATCTCCATCTGATTACAAGGGAGGAATTTCTAACACTCAACTGATTGAAGCATAACAAGTGGCTCCCATAAACTAATTAGGACACTTGATTAATTCCTATTGGCCTTTACAATGATTGGTTTAGCTAAGAATTGGTTAAAAGATCAAAACATATTTTCATTCAACTCATAAAACCGCCTGTTTCAATGGTTAGTTTAGCTAGGAATGGTTAAAAGATTCAAGTTGATTGCTTATGACAACAAATAGCTTAATTAGTGCGTCGTCTTCTTGCCTATACAAGTTGGAATTGGGTGTTAAGATTTTGTTATTGAAGAATGATTTCGCCAGAGATAGAATCATTTACGGTGTATATTGATCACTCAATTACTATTTTTCAAAATTGATTGATTTATTATTATTGGTTTTCCAATAGAGTGCAACTCGTTACCTAGATTAGAATGAAACGATGTTGAGACAATATGGGAAAAATGACTGAGAAGAGAAAAACTACTGATACATTACGATTGTCGACTGATCCAAAATATACGGAGGAAGTAGGCAAGGACATTTTTAGATTTCGGATTAATGTGGCCGAATTCTAACGTGCAGTTATCCCGATCCTCGGGATGAAACTTTTAACTCTTAGTCTATAAAAAACCGTGCCCGGTGCAGAGAACGTAGTCCACAAAAGAACAACGTTATGTTCTTTCAATCAGTTTATTGGAGACTCCATGAAGACTTCTTTACCCAGCTTTGTTATCCCCATCTGTAAATTATTACGGAGTATGTAATAGTCCCTTCTACTGTTCTACATATTCATTTCACTCCCTTTTTTTTGTTGTGACTCGGAGGAGGAGTGGAATAATACATGCCCTAATTTGTGCTAGTATTGATGTTGATGTGCTAGGAAAACTCTAGGAGCCTTCTTGAAATACTGAGTTTTATCTGACCTTCAAGAAAGTAGGGTTACTGTTTACCTGTCTTTTACGATGTTCTTCCATCTGACGTGCGAAGGCAAAAGGGGAAATTCGAAGAAGCCTTTGCTAATCATCATAAAGAAGCCTTGACCAAAGTGGCCAATCTCTCAGGATGGTCTATTGGGACGAGGTATAATATAATAAGTTTTGATGAAGAGATTAGTTTTGATAATTGACTACTAAAACAAGTTGGTTTTTGAATATATATTTTACTTTACCTATTATGTCATGTATATTGCATGTTTGTTTGTCTATTGTTATACTAGTTCTATTATCTCTCTTTTGTGTTAAGGCCTGAAACAGATGTTATCAATGATATTGTTCAAGAGATACTAAAGAAATTAAGACTAAGAGACACATGTTCAACATGTTTTGATGGCCTGGTTGGAATCCAGGACCTTTGGAAGAAATTCCAGGAGAAAATATGCTTAGATTCAAATGATGTTCGCTTCATAGGATATGCGGAATGGGTGGAATCGGCAAGACAACTTTAGCTAGATTTGCTTTTGAGGTTATGGCAACACAGTTTGAAGGCCAAAGTTTCCTTGCCAATGTCCGTGAAAAAGCAAAGATAGAAAACTACGTTCTATACAAAAGCAGCTTCTTTCAAAAGCAGCTTCTTTCAGATGCATGGAAAAGTGCAATAAGACGATTAAAAAGAGATTCTCCAGATAAGATATTTGATGTTCTTAAAATAAGCTTTGATGGGCTCCAAGAAACCGATAAAATAATTTTTCTAGACATTGCATGCTTCTTCAATGGCTGGCCAGTAACAGTCGTGAGCCAGAAATTGGTTTACGTGCTCTTATTGAGAGATCACTTTTGACTGTTTATCAATTGAAAGACCTGCCTCAACACAAAGAATTGCAGATGCACGACATGTTGCGAGACATGGGGAGAAAAATTGTCGAGCAAGAATCTCCTAATGAGCCTGGAAAACGTAGCAGGCTATGGAAAGAAGAGGATATCCTCCATGTCTTAACCCAAAATACTGTAAGTCCTTACCATCAAGCTTTGAACCATATAAACTTGTTCCTCTCGAAATGTCTTACAGCTCCATTGAAAAGCTCTGGGAGGGAACCAAAGTAAGACTTATATTTTCTTTTTAATTAAAATATTATTATTAAGCCTACATAGATGCAATATACTGTAGTACTATAGTGGCAAAAGTGACTAATTGCATTTTCTTTATTGTTTCCAACAGCATCTACCAGAGTTAAAATCAATTCACCTGCATTCCTGCTATCATCTCATTGAGACTCCATGCCTAACCCATGCTCCAAATCTCCAAATCATGACTTTTGAATATTGTTCAAAGCTTGATAATTTTCAGAGGATTTGGAAAGTTTGAAAAGCTTGCTAGAGCTAGATGCAAGTGGCACTGCTATAACAGGGCTGCCAAGCATAACTGGGTTGAATTCACTTGAGAAACTCAATGTATTTGGTTGCTTTAAGCTTGATAATTTTCCAGAGGATTTGGGGAGTTTGGAAAAGCTTGCTAGAGCTAGATGCAAGCGGCACTGCTATAACAGGGCTGCCAAGCATAACTGGGTTAAATTCACTTGAGAAACTCGATGTATTTCGTTGCTCTAAGCTTGATAATTTTCCAGAGGATTTAGGGAGTTTGAAAAAGTTGGAAGAGATTGATGCAAGGTTAACTGCAATATCGGAGCTACCATCCACCATTGTAAACCTACAAAGACTAAAAAGTTTGAACTTGGCACAGTGCAAAAATCTTAAAGCTCTTCCAAGCGTAACTGGGTTGAATTCACTTGAGAAACTCAATGTATCTGATTGCTCTAAGCTTGATAATTTTCCAGAGGATTTAGGGAGTTTGGAAAAGTTGGAAGAGATTGATGCAAGGTTAACTGCAATATCGGAGCTACCATCCACCATTGTAAACCTACAAAGACTAAAAAGTTTGAACTTGGCAGGCTGCAAAAATCTTAAAGCTCTTCCAAGCGTAACTGGGTTGAATTCGCTTGAGAAACTCAATGTATCTGATTGCTCTAAGCTTGATAATTTTCTAGAGGATTTAGGGAATTTGAAAAAGTTGGAAGAGATTGATGCAAGGTTTACTGCAATATCGGAGCTACCATCCACCATTGTAAACCTACAAAGACTAAAAAGTTTGAACTTGGCACAGTGCAAAAATCTTAAAGCTCTTCCAAGCGTAACTGGGTTGAATTCACTTGAGAAACTCATGTATATGGTTGCTCTAAGCTTGATAATTTGCCAGATGATTTGGGGAGTTTGAAAGCTTGCTAGAGCTAGATGCAAGTTGCACTGCTATAACAGGGCTGCCAAGCATAAGTGGGTTGCGTTCACTTGAGAAAGTCAATGTATCTTGGTGCTATAGTCTTAGGAGTCTTCCTGAGGATTTGGGTAGTTTGAAAATGTTGGAAGGGCTTGATGCAAGTTGTACTGAATTATCAGAACTACCATCCACCATTGTAAACCTAGAAAGACTAAAATTGTTGAGCTTGGAATACTGCAAAAACATTAAGCTCTTCCAAGAGGCATAAGTGGTTTGAAATCACTTGAGATACTCAATTTACGTGGTTGTTCTAAGCTTGAAAGTTTTCCAGAGGATTTGGGAGGTGGGTGGGAATCACTTGAGATTCTCGATGTATCTGTTGTCCTAAGCTTGAAAGTTTGCCAGAGGCTTTGAAAAGATTTGGGGATTTGGGGAAATCCCAAAATTCCTCACACGTGCCGAATTGGTACCTCCATCACCTCCATATCGGCTGGTTGTCATTGGAAGAGGATTGAGAGAGTAAAAGTGATAGGAAGAAGATAACATGTGACCATTGGAAAGAAGAAGAATTGCAAAGAGGAAAAGTTTTGTATTATTATTTCTTAATTATTCGCACTATTAACAATTGCAAAGAGGAAAAGAATTGGGAACAAAAGTCTACAACTCCGATTCTCTCGGTAAGCACTAAACAAGAACACACCTTGGTACAGCTCTACACAAGTCTACAACTCTGAACCTTTTAAACAAGCCTACAACTCGGTTTAAAATACTGTTAAGCATGGTGTTTTCAACATTTAATTATCTAAGTTAACGTATGAGAAGAAAACTTAAGCAATAAGGAGAAAAAGTAGATCCGAATATTACCATCTACTCCTTCATAATTTTCGATCACAAATGAGAGTTTAAATACAAGAGTGATTCCAATGGCTCGACCAAAAAGTAAAACCGCAGTTTTGGAAAAAAGTAACTTTCAGGTCATTAGAAATATCAGTATGTAGAGTTCAGCAGCAATACCACTTCTGTCAAACACTTTGTCGAACACTTTCCGTCAATTCGTTTCAGTAAAATCTCAGAGCTTTGGGAATTACTGATTCCGTTAAACGCATCGTTTTGAGTCGAGTAACTAGCGTTTCCACCAATTTCTCGGTTCATTACTTCAATTTCATTTGGTCGGTTCAATTGATTATGAACCCATCCGTCAATTACATGGATATTTCTCTTTGGTCCGATTGTAAGAGACGAATTGATCACGTTTCCGTCGATCTTTTCCGTCAATTTCTTTAGATAGGTTCGAGTTTCCTCGAGA